>NC_133137.1:42453513-42753513 GCF_048418815.1 Hemitrygon akajei | reverse complement strand
CTGGGCTTGTATACACTGGAATTTAGAAGGATGAGAGGGGATCTGATTGAAACATATAAGATTATTAAGGGATTGGACACGCTGGAGGCAGGAAACATGTTCCCACTGATGGGTGAGTCCAGAACTAGAGGCCACAGTTTAAGAATAAGGGGTAGGCCATTTAGAACAGAGATGCGGAAAAACTTTTTCACCCAGAGAGTGGTGGATATGTGGAATGCTCTGCCCCAGAAGGCAGTGGAGGCCAAGTCTCTGGATGCTTTCAAGAGAGAGTTAGATAGAGCTCTTATAGATAGCGGGGTCAAGGGATATGGGGAGAGGGCAGGAACAGGGCACTGATTGTGTATGATCAGCCATGATCACAGTGAATGGCGGTGCTGGCTAGAAGGACCGAATGGCCTACTCCTGCACCTACTGTCTATTGTCTATAAATTATGAGCAGAGACAGGGTAGATGGTAGGAATTTTTTCCCCATATCAGAAGCACCTAAAAAACTAAAGTAAAAGGTTGAGAGAGGAGCTGAGGAAGGACCCTTTCAGTCAGAGGGATGCTAGACCCTGGAATACAAGAGTTGAGGGGGTGGTGGAGGCAAGCACTCTCTCAACAGTTACAAAGTGCAGTATCTCAAATGGCATATAAGGCAAGACCAAGATTAGCATAGATGGTCAGATGGACATTGCGGGCTGAATGGCCTCTTTTACTGACATCATCTGCCAAGAAGCATTGCATCATCACAGGCCTCCTTTTACTGCCCAGCACTTCCAGAAGGTGAGAGTGATGAGCTGCCTTCACTGTAACAACACACAAAGTGCTGGAAGAACTCAGCAGGTCAGGCTGCATCCGTGGAGGCAAATGGAATTGAAGCTTCTGGTTGCAAGCCTTCATTAGGACTGAAAACAGTGAGGTAACCAGTCTTAAAAAGGTGGAGGGAAGGGGAGGGTGGGGCAAGAGGTGGCAGGTGACAGGCAGATGGTGGTGGCAGAAAGATATCAGAAGTTGGAGCATGGATTTAAGAGAGGGTGGTGGGGCGGGGGGAAACCAGTGGGTGGAGTGTGTGGGTGAGGGGCATGTGAAGAGGGAGGGGAAGGGGGAAGAAATGCAATGCAGACCATGTGGGGGCAAAGGGGGAGTGGTTATCAAATATTTGAGAATTCGATGTTCAAACTACCTAGTTGGAGACTGCCCAGACTTCTTGTACTGGCCATCTTCCTCTATCTTTCAGTCCAGATGAAGGGCCTCAACTCAAAACATCGACTGTCCATTTCCCTCCCTAGATGTGCCTGACCCATTGAGTTCAGCCTGCAGGTTACTGTCTTGTGTCTCCCTCTGGCTTTTACTGCAGTCTGACAATGTTGATATTATAAAGCTGGTCTGTTATGTGCACTCTTTCTTTCGTGCTGCACCCTAGTGCATACCCTGGTAGTCAGCAACCATTTGTGATTGGGAGATTCAGCTCTACTCTATTCCTCAGAAGGTTGGAACAGTTCTCATGCTGGCCATGGATGCTGAGCCTATCCTCACAAAGTAGTCACCTTGAGAAGATTGAACAGAAGGACTTAACCCTGAGAGATCATGAGGCTGGTACCTGAGAGAGAGGTCACTGACTACTACCCATGATCCAGGTGGCTGGGGGAATCTGTCAAACAGACTGACCAAAGACCAGGACCTGATGAGTGGCATCTTCACACCTCACCCCAGAGTAGTAGATACACTCAGAAAGTCAGGCAGCTTCCAGGGAGCAGCAGAGTCGCCATTTCAGGTCAATGGAAAGGTGACTGAAAGCGGCAGGGAGGGGGAGGGAACGGTGTGTGATAAGGTGGTTAACATAACGATTAATTTTCAAACTAACATATGAAAGAAAATAAGATACAATCCAAACACAGTTTTGGAGCAGAGGGCACAGCAGTTAGAACAGAGATGAGGAGGAATTTCTTTGGCAAGGGTGGTGCATTTGTAGAATTCATTGCCACAGGTAGGACTGGAGGCCAAGCCAATGGGTAAATTTGATAGGTCCTTGATAGTAAGGCTAAAGGTTATGGGGAAGGCAGGAGAATGGGGCTGAGAAAGAAAATAAATCATTCATAATCGAATGGTGGAGCAGATTTCACGAACCAAGTGGTTTAAGTCCTATTAAACTGAAGCAAAATTGCAGCCACAAAGGGTGGGCTGCGAGGTTGACCTGAAATTGTTAAACTAAATTGTTTCTCAGACTAGAGGCTGTGTTTAGTGATGCGTTATAGTGCTGGGACCTTTACATAAATGATTTGGACGTACAAGTATTGGGTATGGTTAGTAAGATTGCTGATCACACTAAAACAGGTGGTATCATAGACAGTGGAGATTAGCAAAAATTACAGGGGAGTCTTCATTGGTTTGGTACATGGGCCAAGGAATGGTAAATGGCTTTCAATGCAGAAGAGTAGAAGGTGTTGTACTTGGGAAGTCAAACCAAGATAGGACTTATACAGGTCATGGTCAGAGCCTGGGGAATGTTGTGGAACAGAGGGACTTAGGATTGCAGGTACATCATGTGTTGAAAACTGTGTCACAAGTAGACAGCATTGAGAAAGCGTTTTATACCGCTGACTTCATAGGTCAGTGAATTAAGTATAGCAGTTGGGATGTTTTGTTGCAGTTGTACACACTTGGAGTACAACACACTGTTTTGGTTGCCCTGTTCAAGTAACGATATCATTATCCTGGAAAGAAGATTTATGAGGATGTTACTATGACCTTCGGAACTGAGGTGTCAGCAGAAGTTGGACAGGTTGGAACTTTATTCCTTGGAGCATAGGAGGTGAAGGGGTGAGTAATAAAGGTATATAAAGTCATGAGGGACACAGATAGGGGTGAACATAGATACTCTTTTCCTTGGAAAAGGGGAACTAAAAACTAGAGGACATAGGTCAAAGGTAAGAGGTTAAAGATTTAAAGGGGATCTGAGGGACAACTTTGTCACACAGAGGGTGCAGTGTACATGGAACGAACTGCCATAGGAAGTGAATGAAGCTAAACAATAACAATGTATTAAAGACTTTTAAATAAGTACAGAGATACGAACCATTTAGAGGGTTATGGGCCAAATACGGGCAAATTGGACTAGCTTGGTGTGGTTAGAATGGATAAGTTGGGCTGAAGGGCCTGTTTCCATACGGTATGACCACAAAATACCAAATCCAAGGGTTACACCAACATGCCTGGTGTTGATACTCAGGTTTACATCATTAATTATATTGGAGACCAACAATGGGAATGGGTGGAGAAGCTCAGTTATCCCTGCAGAATGAATGGCAGTATCCTGGAATGCACAGAAGACTGCACCGTGATCACTAAATGCAACACATAGACTGGAGAACAGCAAAGGAAACACACTTCACCCGAAGGGATTCCTCGTGCCCGTGGACGATGAGAAGGGAAGCGATGAGGGGCAGGCGTTGCAGCATGCTTGATCCTCCCTGAGTGAGTTTGTAACCATGCAAAGACAATGAGGTTCTGCAGCACTACCCTCACTAACAGACATGGCCCACTTTTGGTACTTGCTGACTTAAACTTCTCTATGTGAATTGGGTAAATTTAACCCCTGTTCATAATATTCAGTGTAAAGTTCTCTCTGTTAATAAATGCTAAGAAACTTCGTAAAGTTTGCAGCATGTGTATCGTGTGATTGACTCATCAAGATATACTCCAGGCATAACCCATCAGGTGTGGGTATTCCTTCAAATGGACTGTGTCAGACTGATGTGAAGAGTGCCAAGCAATGATACATGCACCTCACAGTGTCAGCACACTACAAATTTCCTTACAGCTCAGGTCAGCCCCAGAGTATTGGGCTCCACAACCACAGTTACTGGTTGTAAACCAGTGAGAACCAAAGCCGGTTATGTCTGGCTCAGGCCAACACATTTGTGACTGGATTAGAAGGTTAAATGTTTAAAAGCACACAGCAGTTCTGAGCACCAAATGCAGGATGGCGTTACAGGAGAGAGAACCCTCCTGAGCTGCCATCAACTAGATATGATCTTACACTGATCCTCACGTTACCAGTTGAAGATTAACACTGCTCTTTCTGCAGTCCTGATCAACTCTTGGAGTCTGCTAGACATAAACTGGATGCTGTGTTTTGCACCTCAGTCTCTCCTCACTCCACCTTTCCAGTACATCACTGCCCACAAAAGCACTTTGCTCAGATTAGTTCTACACAAAATGCTAAACTTTTGACTGACCAAGCAACAGCTAAACAATCGAGCTGATGGTACACATGAAGATATATAAACATTGAAAGAGGGTGTTAATGTAAATGATGCAAATTGTAGTTCGTGAGCAAAAAGAAAGCACAAAATCTGCAATTACCTCCTTTGGTTTCAGCGAAACAGGTTTCAGTCCATGTGCCTGCAAGACCTAGACAAAAGATCATTCCTTATTGTATTTATCTCCAAACAAAACCAACATTTATGACTGCAAAGTTACTGCAAGATATCTGCTCTTAACTGAAAACAGAACACTGGAACCACTCAGGTCAGTCAGCAATACAGTATACTCAGCTCGGAATGCTGTTCTGAACTGTTAACCTACTCGAAAATCAATCCAACCTTTCCCTCCTACATAGTCCTCCATTCTGCTATCAGTGGAGAGCGAAACAGTTCCCGTTTTAGGTCAAAACCTCACATCTGTTCCACTGCAGATGAAGGACCTTCGGCCTGAACATTTTGATTGTTTATTCCTCCACAGGTGCTGCCTGACCTGCTGAGTGCTTCCAGCATCTTTGGTTTTTATTTCAGATTTCCAGCATCTGTATTTTGATTTAGACAGACATCATCCAGTAACAGATTAAATCCACAACACTCACCAGCCCTGAGAATTGCAGCAGGATGGAAATGTATCCCTCTGCATTTCAATAGAACAACTGAAAGATCTGGAGAGCACCCAGTGAAGATCCACAAGAGTGACCCTGGGAATGAAAAGCTTAACTTATGAGGAGTGTTTGATGTCCCTGGGCCTGTACTCGCTGGAGTCCAGAAAGGTAAAGGGAATCTCAACAAAACCTACTTTGGCCGAGGCAGAGTGGACACTGAGAGGATGTTTTCATGAGTAGGAGAATCTAGGATCTGAGTTCACAGCCTCCGAATAAAGGGAAATCCCTCTATAACTGAGAAGAGGAGGTTAACCTAAAGGTTAATTTGCAGCTCGAGTCTGTGGTGAGGAAGGCAAATGCAATGTAAGCATTCATTTTGAGAGGACCAGAATATAAAAGCAAGGATGTAATGTTGAGGCCTCACTTGGAGTATTGTGAGTAGTTTTGGGCCCTTTGTATTAGAAAGGATGTGCTGAAACTGGAGAAAGTTCAAAGGAGGTTCACAAAAATGGTTCCAGGATTAAATGGCTTATCATATGAAGAGCATTTGATGGGTCGGCCTGTATTCACTAGAATTCAGAAGAGTGAGGGGTGATCTCATTGAAACCCATCAAATGATGAAAGGCCTTGATAGAGTGGATGTGGAGAGGATGTTTCCTATGGTGGGAGAGCCTAAGACCAGAGGACACAGCCTCAGAATAGAGGAACGTCCTTTTAGAACGGAGATAAGGAGGAATTTCTTTAGCCAGAGAGTGGTGAATCTGTGGAATTCTTTGTCACAGGCAGCTGTGGACGCCAAGTCTTTATGTATATTTAAGGCAGAGGTTGATAGATTCTTGATTGGTCAGGGCCCAGGAAATAGACCAAAATGGGATGTGCAGTGGGATCGAGGACATCTTAGAAGAGCAGGTGGTAGGAGACAAAGCTTTCACCACAGAATCAGCAATCGGGCATCCTGGTCAGACTGGAGATGTCATTGGGACCAGACCAGATGCAGAGGCAGAAAAGCCAGACAGTAAAGACCACTCTGAGTCAGCCAATTTAAAATACATTGTAGCCTGGCTTCCTGACTCAGCACTGTATTCATGACTTTCTCAAAATGACTTTGCAACTTAGAAATACAAATAAAACTGAAGGACTCACGTATTTAGCGTCAGCCCAGCCACTTTTTGGCGACCACATTTTCCCTTCACCCATCAGTCCAAGGGCAAGGTGGGCAAGGGGAGCAAGGTCCCCACTGGCCCCAACGGTTCCCTTCTCTGGGACGTAGGAGAGGCAGGAAGCTGCAGAAGGCAGAACATCTCTGATTACCAATAGCACTGGACACACATTACTTTTAAAGGTTTAAATATTTCAACACATTTTTTTTTTAGAAAACATGCCAAAGTAAATAATTCTAAAGCAGTGGTTTGCAACCTGGGGTCCACAGACCCCTCGGTTAATGTAGGGGTCCATGGCATAAAAATAATTGGGAGCCCCTGTTCTAAAGTGAAACAGCAGCACGGCGGCATGACTAAACAGAGCCAGACACACAGGTTCGATCCTGACCTCGGCTGCTGTGTGGGATTAACACGTTCACCTTGTGGCCATGTGAGCTCCGGTTTCAGTTCCAGATTTCCATACTCTTGCTTGACTGACCACTAGAGTGGAGGCAGCAGTAGGAGCTGGAGAGAGTTGACTGGAACATGGGATAAAATGAGATGAATGTAGGATTTGAGGTATAAATCAAGTGGATAGCCAGAGACTTTTCCCCAGGGTAGAAATGGCTAACACAAAGGGGTATAATTTGAAGGTGATTGGTGGAAAGTACAGGAAGTATGTCAGAGGTAGGATTTTACGCAGAGTGGTGGGTGTGTAGACCATTCTACCAGGGGTGGTGGTTGAGGGAGATGCACTAGGGACAGTTAACAAACTCTTAGATAGGCACATGACAACAGAAAAATCACTTGTTTATTATCCACTGATGGTAGAAAAGTATCTGTTGTTCTTTTGAAATGCATTTCTAACCTGCTGCAATTCTCAGGACTGGAGAGTGTTGTGGATTTAATCTGTTACTGGCTAATGTCTGTCTAAATCAAAATACAGCAGATGCTGGAAATCTGAAATGAAAACCAAAGATGCTGGAAACACTCAGCAGGTCAGGCAGCACCTACAGGGGAATAAGCAGTCAATGGTTCAGGCCGAAGGTCCTTCACCTGCTCTCATCTTTCAGCTGCAGTGGAACAGATGTGAGTTTTCCACCTAAAACGGGAATTTACTCTCTCCATTGATTGAAAAGTGGGGGTTTATGTAGGAAGGAAAGGTTAGATTGAATTTAGAGTAGGTTAAAATGTCAGCACAACATCATGAGACGAAGGGACTGTACTATGCTGGAATGCTCTATGCAATTGGGTGGTGTGTGGTCTCCAGGGTGAAGGGGATGCTATTATCTGTATAACCCTTCAAGGTAATTTTCAGATGCAGACTCAATGCTTGGGGAATCCTCTGGTATGCTGCAACAACTCAGTGAAATTAGCAGAACATGCATAAGTAACTAACAGAAATGTTAGTGAGGATACCTTATGCTGTTATGGAAGCTGATGCTCTTAACTCTCACTCAGAATTAGCACCCAAAAATATAACAATCCACAATAAAACTGGTTAAAGCTTCAATTAATTCAGTGTCGGTAGTTCAATGTTCAATGTTAACTTGACATAACAGTCGATCAAATTATCCTGCATGATCTCTAAACTAAAGGCCTTTAACACAGCAGTAAAGCATGCCTACAGGAAATGCCTAGTAGAATAGTACAGCGTAGTACAGGCCCTTCAGCCCACGGTATGCTAACCTATATAAACTTATTCCGCAACCAACCTAACCCGTCCCTCACTCACAGCCCACGACACTGTTTGTCTTACATCCATGCTCCTGTCTCTTTAATGTCCCTAACACATCAGCCTCTGCCAGTAATGCTCAAACACTCAAAAGGCAATCTTACTTTCAGTGATGGGAAATTGTGTGGCTCAATTAGAAATGAAGTGCTTTGTCCTAACCCACCACATTAATCCATAAGCTGTAACTAGGAGTATTGCAAATATCAGGTCAAAATCTGGATCAGTGATTTGGAGGAGACCAGAAACAGTGGAATCCAGTTCACCTGGCCACTTTCAAGCCCAATTAATTAGCTGCCCCAATTAGTCAAAGTTTCATGGAAATAATTAAAAAGATATGAATAAAAGAAAATACCATTTATCTGAGTAACAAATTATGTATTTAAATGAAATACAGAACAAAATAGAGCAGTACCAATACTACTACAGTACTATAAACAGTATATTAATTCCTAATAGTTATCAATGGAAGAATTCATCCAGTGTACACTATGGTGTTCTTTTGGTTGGCTCTAAATGAACAAGATTAGTGCAGACACCTAGTGCAGGTAATGGACTGCTGTCATACAATGCTTTCAATGATCGCATCCTCTTAATCTTCAGAATGAATGAGCAGTGATTATATTGAAACTAACTAATCTTCTCATCCCAACAAACACAGATCATTTTAAAAAGCTTTTCACATAAAAGGATATAAATGCTGCAGAGGGAGTGTGGTGATGATTCACTTGACTGGCTCCTGGCTCCTGGCTCCAAGGTTTGGCTTCCACATTAGAACATCAAAGAATACAGGGTGGCCCCATCAAAACACACAAAAGCCTTAAAGTGCTTGGCAGCGTGGACACAAGGAGAACGTCTCCCCTAGCTGGGGAGTTTAAAACCAGGTCTTCTAAATCCAGAAATAAAGGGTCTGCCATTCAAGGCATGTTTGGGTTTTTGGTGGGTGGGTCCGTGGTATTTCCTCATCACTGGCCTTCAGCAGGAGAGTATGACATTGCTGCCATTCAGGCATGTTTGGGTTTTTGGTGGGTGGGTCCGTGGTATTTCCTCATCACTGGCCTTCAGCAGAAGAGTATGACATTGCTGCCATTCAGGCAGATGCTTGCTAAGTATTTCTATTTCTTAAAAAAAATTAATTTGATTACATTTTAAGTGGTTCTTTCTAAAATAAAAGCACAGCAGGTAAGCAGGTCTTGCGTGTTGTGAAGTTTGCAGCCAGTGGAAATTCTAAGATACTCCTTGTGGTTTGGACTGGGGTGGCTTTGAAGGCAGTGCAGAGGAGGTTCACCAGGTTGATTCCAAAGATGAGGGGGTTAGACTATGAGGAGAGATTGAGTTGCCTGGGACTGTACTCACTGGGATTTAGAAGAATGAGAGGAGATCTTATAGAAACATATAAAATTATGAAAGGCATAGATAAGAGAGGTAGGAAAGTTGTTTCCACTGGTAGGTAACACTAGAACTAGGGGACATAGCCTAAAGGTTCAGTGGAGAAAATTTAGGACGGAGATGAGGAGGAACTGCTTTTTCCAAAGAGTAGTGAATCTGTGGAATTCTCTGCCCAGGGAAGCAGTGGAGGCAACTTCAGTTAATAAATTTAAGACAAGGTTGGATAGGTTTTTGCAAAGTAGGGGAATTAAGGGTTATGGGGAAAAGGCAGATAGGTGGAGGTGAGTCCATGACCAGATCAGCCATGATCTTATTGAATGGCGGAGCAGGTTCAACCGACCAGATGGCCGACTCCTGCTCCTATTTCTTATGTTCTTATTTTATTTAGCAATACAGCAGGGTGACAGGCCCTTCCAGCCCAACAAGCTCACTGAGCCATTACACCCAGCTAGCCTGCTAACCATACATCCTTGGAATGTGGGAGGAAACTGGAACACCCAGGAGGAAACCCTTGTAGTCACAGGGAGACTACAAACTCCTTACAGACAGCAGTGGAAATTGATCCTGGGTTCAATTCCCACTGTGCTGTAACCACTACACTGCCGTCCCACTACCACAGGGCCACTCCGAGAGTCTAGGGCACTGATAGTTGTTAATGTTCGGAGATGGAATTCCTACTCCCCCAACATTAACACCCATCAGTGCCCAAGGCTCATACTAACTCTTAGTAATTATGAGTTAAAGCACCAGCAACTGCATCAACCCACCGAAGACTGAGGTGCTCTGAAGCAAGGTATCATTGTACAGTGACTGAGGTTAATAATCCACACGGTGCTGGCGCATTTGAATAGGGACTGATGCTTCACAAAGTGCTCCAACACTCTGCCCGAACTCTCAACAACATACTCCATCACCAGGCATCACCCAACGAGTGGCACAGCAGGCGGAGTACTGCCTCAGCTCCAGAGACCCAGGGACAGTTCTGCCCTGGAGCCTACAAGTTCTCACTGTGACCATTGCCCGATTCCCTCCCACCTCCACAGGGATACGCAGGCAGAAGAGATTTATTCAGTTTAATTTGGTATCATGGCCCGTCCCTACACTGTACTGAGTGTGTGAGTGTGCACCCTTAACTCCTGGTGGAGTCGTCGGGGCGCCGTCATGACAAGTTTTTTGCACCGATCTTTTTTTGGTGATTGCTCGTTGTACAGCGTGTCAAACCTGAATCCTGGCATCTGAGAGCCCGTCCCTCTCCAGGTTTTTCTTTACGAGGTCGAGTTGCTAGCTCGACACTCGACCCAGGCACGGATGGAGAGCGTGCAAGGGAGCCGGCCGGATTCAAATTCTTGACCTCTTGCCCCAAAGTCCAGCGCTGATGCCACTACGCCACCCGCCAGCATTGTTGTGTGTGTGACTAGTGATTTGTGTTGTGAGTGGCGGGATCTGGGGAATTGGTTGGAATATGTGGAGAATAAAATGGGATTAGTATGAATGGGGGTTCAACGGTCAGCACAGGCTCAGTCTATTTTCATGCTGTACAACTCCAACAAGAGATCGACCCTTAACAGCAACACCCTGGCATATCCCAACACTATTGGCAGTTGACGTTCCAACACATTTCATTCATCAACAAAGCAGGTTGGTAATCCTTAAAAACAGCATCAACCCAAAGTAATAAAAGGGTATACAGTACTCAGTGGCCACTTTATTAGGTACACCTATACACCTGCTTGTTAATTCTCATCACCCAATCGTGAGGTAGTACCTCAATGTGTAAAAGCATGAGGACACAGTCAAGAGGTTCAGCTGTTGCTCAGAACACACATCAGAATGGGGAAGAAATGTGGCTTCGATTGCTGGTGCCAGATGGGGTGGTTTGAGTATCTCAGCAAATGCTGATTTTTGGAGTTTTCATGCACAACAAGCTCTGGGGTTTACAGAGAATGGTGTGTGAAACAAAAAGCATCCAATCAGCAGTAGTTCTGTGGGGGAAGATGCCCTGTTAATGAGAGAGGTCAGAGGAAAATGGCCAGACTGGCTCAAGCTAACAAGGAGGTGACAGTAACTCAAATAACAACAGTGGTGTGTAGAAATGCATCTCTGAGTGCAAAGCACAGCAAAGCTTGAAGTGGATGGGTTACAGCAGTGGAAGATGACAAGGGGCTCCCCTCCTATACCTAATAAAATGGCCACAATTCTGGTGAGGCACAAAGCAAGATGGCAGCACGGCACTGAACGCTGACATATAACCCTCCTTTTTCATGTTCTTCAGGGCTCATAGACGGTCTTAATTCAAGTTTGAGTTGGAGAAAGATGTAACTAAAGACATGACCTCAAAAAAAGATCTAAGTTCAACCAAGAAACAAGATACCAGCAGACAACACCAAGCTAGCAATTCATCCGAGGAAATAGCTATGGTAATTAAGCAAACAATGGCAACTGAGATGGAATCGCTGCAAAAAAAACGGTAGCCCACATGCTAAAGGAGTCGCTGGAAAAGGCTCTCGAGCCCATACAGAAGCATATGGCAGAGAATGGCAACATTCTCCGGTCGTTAAAGGATCAAGCGGACATTCATGCTAAAAGAATTAGCAGTCTTCAATAAAATAGACAACATTTAGGTTAGCTTACGCAAGAATGAGAAAGATACTAGCTCCTGTCTCGCAGAGGTGACTAAGATATGGAAAAAGTTAAACGACTTGGAGAACATATCCAGGAAAAACAATTCGCGACTGATCAACTTACCGACAGGCGCTGAGGGTGACGATCGAGAAGCTACCTCCAGGAGATGCTGCCTAATTGGATTCCAGCTCTCAAAAACTCCCACAGCACTCCACTGGAGATCGATAGAGCACACAGGATCTTCTCCAACAACACCTCAAGACCGCAGACCATGGTCTTTAGGCTTCTACGGTACACCAGCCGGCAGGCTATCCTGGAGGGTGCGAGGAATGCCAAACCTACTCTCCCTGATGGCACCCAGCTACAGTTCTTCGCCGACTACAGCCCCAGTACAACACAGGAATGGCAAGGATACAAGGAGATCCGTGCTAAGTTTCGACTCATTCCTCATATACCCAGTGAATTTCAGAGTGAATATCAAGGGCATGAAGATGTCATTTAACTAGGCAGAGGAAGCAAAAGAAGCCCTGAAATCATCGGTGCTGGGAGATATGGAAGAAGACCCTGGGCAAAGTCCACACGCCCCTCAGGAGGATATGGAACTGCATTAAGAGCTTGGACCAGCCTGTATGCGCAATCTAACAGGCACGGGCAAGTTAACGTCTTAGGTGTGAAGTTTCCTGGTTATTCTTTTATTGGAAAGTCATTCCACGCACTTTTATATTTAGTTAATTAAGGGGCCGGTTTGTTTCAGAGTATTGCAGGTCAGAGTTTTAAGACAATGACTCAGTTAACTTGTTAGTACAAGGATAACATGGTAAGGTGATGCAAGTCCGCCTAGAATATACTTTTTATCTTTTACTTTCAACACACCCAAATGTCATATTTCATCAAGAATGAAGCTGAAAAACAGCAGTTTTGTCTGAATACTTTAGTTGTACATGTTCATTTCAGGTTATGTCTCCAGTAGACTTGTTTACATTCCTGGGCGCGAGATAAGACACCACTGGCCTCATCGCTAAGCGACTGTCTATTAAAGCAACAGTCTTCCGCAAGAGAGCTGTTGGGGTCTTGATTATACTATATTCGAGACGGGAATGGTTTTAATTACATTGGTTAATGGGTTTGACCAGGTTTTTTTTCTTGTCTCTCTGATACGATTGTCAATGAGAACCGCTTTGCCTTTCTAATTTGTTGGTGCTAGAGGGGGGCAGTTAATGTTCAGTGTTTGAAAGTAAAGGGTTGAAGGAGGGGTGATGGGAAGGGGGGTAACTCGGGGCTCCACCACCAACTTACAACAACAGATCCGGGGAAGATGAGCAACGCAGATAAATTAGAAAATCTTAGCATTTAATGTTAGAGGATTAAACTCTCCCTACAAGCATTCAAAGGTTTTGGATTTCTTACGCAGAAAGAAAATAGATATCGCGCTGTTACAGGAAACAAATCTTAAACATAATGACATTCCCAGGGCTCAAAACTGCTTTTATAAACCTGTTGTTGCATCAGCTGATGGTACTCATATGAAAGGAGTTATGATATTAATGAGACGTAGTATTAATGTATCAATTGAAAGGTTTGGTGCCGACAATGAAGGACGTCTAGCTTTTTGCTATACATCCATTCAGGGTAAAAAAGTTGCTTTCATTTGCCTGTATGCCCCAACTATATTCAAGGCTGAATTTTTTCCCTCAATTACCTTGCAATTACTTAAGTTAAGTGACTACCAACTATATGTTGATTCAGACATGAATGCTTTGGTAAACAATAACCTCAGTAAATCTTCCTCAACTATATCAAGCTCTCAAGCATCTGCTTCCAAAGCACTTAACCTCTTTCTAATGGTTTTAAATTTAACTGATGTGTGGAGGGTGCATAATCCATCTGCAAAAGACGATACCTTCTTCTCCACAAGACATAAAACTTTCTCTCGGATAGATTACATTCTTATATCCTCCAGTTTGCTGCCTTTGGTACACTCAATAGAATTTTTGCCCAGACATCTATCTGATCACAATCCAGATATTCTACTTTCAATTATGACAAAAACAAAAATAAGGCTACTAAGTGGAGGTTTAACTCCACCCTTATAAAAAATGATGAATTTCTAACACAACTGAGAACAAAACTGACAGGATTTATAAATTTAAATAAAAATAGTGCCTCGGATGTGACAGTAGTTTGGGCCTCCATCAAGTGTTTCTTACGAAATAACGCCATATAGTTCAGCTCCCACCTACATAAAAGCTGGCTTCAAAAGATTTCCATCCTAGACAACGTAAGGTTTTGGAGAATGATCTCAAAAGGAGATACACCATAACAAAAGAAAATGAGCTCAAAACAAAACAAGCAGAATTAAATGATTTGTTAAGAAACAGGGCAGAATATATGATCCGTATAACCAAACGTTAAGTATTATGCAGAAGGCAGCTGACCGGGCCATCTTTTCGCACTAACGCTCAAACAACAGGAAGCTAAAAGGTCTATACCAGTGATCAGATGTGCTAAATGTGGAGTTGCATCTTCAACAGAGGAAATAAATGAGACATTCAAGAATTACTTTAAAGAACTGTATACAAGTGGCTCAGTTCCTTCTGAGAATGACTTCACCGATTTATTTAGTGGATTAGACGTTGTCATTAGAGGACACCAAAACTCTAGACTCTTTTATTACACTGGATGAGCTACTCAAAGCAGTCAAAGCTACAAATAAGGGCCATACGCCAGGTAAAGACGGCATACCTGTGGAACTTTACCTAGCACTTTGGGATATTCTTGGACCAATATGGTTAGAAACATTAAATTATGCTATTGGAAATGGTGCTTTCCATAGAGATCCTAACACAGCCCTGATCACAGTTATACCTAAGCCCGGTAAGGACCCCTTGGAGTGTGCCAATCACCGTCCAATTTCCTTGATAAATGCCGACCTCAAGATATTTTCCAAAGTCTTAGCCAGTAGACTTGAGACAGTAGTTGGAAAAATATTTAGCCCAAATCAAACGGGCTTTATCAGGGGACGTCTCGCATCTGATAATATTCGCCAGCTCTTACACATAAAATCTCGCCTGCCTGTGGCCTGCTATTTCTAGATGCTGAAAAAGTGTTCGATGGCCTAGAATGGCCATATCTTTAGAGAGTTCTAAAAGAATTTACGTTCAGCGATAAATTTATCAATATGATTCAAATACTGTATGCTAATCCTTCAGCCCGGGTATGTGTGGGAGGAGATTTCTCAGAGCTATTTGACATAGGACAGGGACCCTCTGTCTCCTTTAATTTTTACTATATCTATTGAACCGTTTGCACATTTAATTAGAAACTCTCCTCTGACCTCCCCTATTACAATAGGTACAACATCACATTTGATATCACTTTACACGGATGACAAACTCTCCCCTAGGTTTTAAAAACACTGCAGCAATTTGGATTTCTTTCAGGATACAAAGTTAACCAGCACTGATGCTGATTAAGGTGTCTCTCCCTCCCCAGATTAATGTCACAAATGAGGTCCTCTACTTGGGTATTAAAGTTAATACTTCCCTATCATCTGTGGCTAAAACAAATTACTCTTTAATTTTGAAAAAATTAGAAGAAGATATCAACAGATGGAGACACCTGCCAGCATTAGTCCCAGCCCGTATATCGGTCATTAAAATGAACATCTTGCTCCACATTAATTTTATCATCTCATTAGCCCCCTTGTGCCTCCAGCAGGATATTGGCAAAAACTGGACTCCTTACTACGATGCTCTGTTTGGAACTGTAAATGACCCAATATAAAGTGGTCAGCTCTACAATTCAAAAAGTTGGATGGGGCACATCAGGAATGAAAGCCTGGGATAGGGACATATCTGAATTGGGACAAGACTTAGACTGGGATGTGATCTGGGATAATGCTGCCGGTGCTTCGAAAAACCCAAATCATCAGTATTTACACTTGAAATTTTGTCATAGAGCATATCTAACACTGAGAATTAGACAGGAATGAGGAATTAGAATGAGAAGAAGAGGGACGCCTCACGCCTTAATAAGCTGGTAAGGAAGGCGGGCTCTGTCGTGGGCAAAGTACTGGAGAGTTTAACATCGGTAGCTGAGCGAAGGGCGCTGAGTAGGCTACGGTCAATTATGGAAAACTCTGAACATCCTCTACATAGCACCATCCAGAGACAGAGAAGCAGTTTCAGCGACAGGTTACTATCGATGCAATGCTCCTCAGACAGGATGAAGAGGTCAATACTCCCCAATGCCATTAGGCTTTACAATTCAACCGCCAGGACTTAAGAACTTTTTAAAAGCTATTATTAATGCTTTTTGAGATAGTGATTTAGATGCATATCATATTTTTTTACTGAGTTAAGTATTGTATGTAATTAGCTTTGCTACAACAAGTGTATGGGACATTGGAAAAAAAGTTGAATTTCCCCATGGGGATGAATAAAGTATCTATCTATCTATCTATCTATCTATCTATCAAACAGGACTGGTTCCTGACCCATATTGCTCACTTTGCCCCCCACGAAACCGTCGACTCTTTTATACATGTTGTATGGGAATGTCCAGGGGTTTTTGGTTTGTGGGGGAAGATTATCAGTACTGTACTATGGTTAGTACAGAACTAATGGGGGTACAATTACCAATGGACCCCGCTGTACATCTTCTAAATGATGACTGCCACCTTCCCTTACAGAAAAAACACACAAAATCTGGCTGGCAGGCCTGACTGCAGCTAAGAAGATTGGAAACCTCCTCATGATATTTCAAGTACTCACTGGCTTCAGAGCTTTTTGGACAGTTCTTACCTGGAATTATGCTCAGCAAGAGTAAATGATGCACAACCAAACACAATCTTAATGTGGACAAATTTGATATCTAACTTAAAAGATCTTCTGCTAAAATAGGAATGCCCTGTCTGTGTATGCACTACTATTCAGCTGGTTGGTGGAGGGGAGAGGGAGTGGTGATGAGGGTTGGGGTGTGGCTGGGTTAAACAGTCAAAGTGTAATCAGCAACTGATTGTATTGAATGTAATTTGTTGGAGTTGCAATAAAAATTAGTGATATAAAAAATAAAATGGCCACAGAGGATATAGTCATTAACGTTTATCTAATTCTACCTAATAGACTAAAAACATCTTACCATTGAAGGCCTGGATCACCTGATCAAGAGTCTCCAAGGAGATTCCACTGTAACCCTTGGCAAGGACATTGATCCTGAGAGCCAGAAGCATGCGGCACCTCTCCGGTGACAAGGGCTTGCCCACACCTGGTAGACAGAGAGCAGTGGGTAAGTGAAGAGAAGCGACAGTGCGGTGAACACTGAAAACAGCTGCACAACACTGAGATAAAAGGGCCATACCGGCTGAGTGGGAGCGAACAAGATTCTCTTGGAGTTCCCTGAATGAAGAGAGAAAAGATTACGTTAGAGAATTTAGCTTGATGAAAATTATTAAAACACTTTGACAAAAGGGGAGGGGGAAGAAGACATTATCTAACGTTATCTAAAAATGCAGAAAGGTTTGGGTTCCTTTCCTGTGTCCACCCTGGGAACTTCAGCGATAGGGAAGTAGTGCAATTGATCAGAGGGTTCCTGGAAGGGGCCAGGATGGGAACAGGGAGAGACACAGGAGACTGCAGATGCTGGAATCTGGAGGAGAGCAGCTGGAGGAACTTGGTGGATCAGATAACACTTGTTGGGGAACAGACAGTCAATATATTGGGTCTCAGCTTTATTGCGGATTTTATAACACGGACCTTATTTTGTTATTGGCTATCAGCTGTCCTCATCTGTTCAGGGTCAGCGAGGAGAGGTTCTCCTTCGCAGTGTCCACAGTAACCCAAGTAGAACAGATGTGTAATAGTCCTCGGAGGATGGACATGTCAAGCAGCAAATCACCAAGGCCAATTGAACTGATTTGAAGCAAAAGAGACCATCAGTGCCACAAAAATGAATAAGGTGATGGCAAAACGTTTTGAAAATTTAGCTGTAATATTTAAATTTCCATATTGAACACATTGACCAATCAGGAGAGCCACAGTTTAGGTCAGTATTCATTGGAGTTTAGATAAATGAAGAGTGACCTTAATCAAACATACAAGTGGTCTTGACAGGGGTAAAAAACAAACAAACACAAGAAAATCTGCAGATACTGGTAATCTAAGCAACACACTAAATGCTGGAGGAACTCAGGTCAGGCAGCATCTATGGAAAAGCATCTACGGAAACAGTCGACGTTTCAGCACTGGGAAAAAAGTAAAACGGGAGAAGTTAGAACAAGGTGGGGGATGGGAGAGAGAAGTACACAGTGGTAGGTGATAGGTGAAACCAGGAGAGAGAGGGATGAAGTAAAGAGTTGAAAACTTGATTGATGAAAGAGGTAAGGTCTGGAGAAGGGGGAATCTGAAAGGAGAGGGTAGAAGACCATGGAAGAAAAAGAAGGTGATGGGCAAGGAAGGAGACAAGAATGAGGGAATGGTGAAGGATTACTGGAAATTCAAGAAACCGATGCTCATGCCATCAGGTTGAAGGCTACCCAGACGGAATAATGGATGTTGCTCTTCCAGCCTGAGTGTGGCCTCATTGCAGCAATAAAGAAGACCGTGGACTGACATCTTGGAATGGGAATAGAAAGTGGATGGCCACCAGTAGATCCACTTTTTCTGGCGGACACAGCATAAGTGCGAGACAAAGTCTCCCAATCTATGTCAGGTCTCACCAATATAAAGGAATCCACAACCACACCGGGAGCACCGGACACAGTAAATGACCCCATGAGACTCATAGGTGAAGTGTCGCCTCACCTGGAAGGACAGTTTGGGACCCTAGGAGGAGGTATAGGGGCAGGTGTAGCACTTGTTCCACTTGCAAGGACAAGTACCAGGAGGGAAATCAGTAGGGAGGGACAAATGGACAAGGAAATTGCGTAGGGATTGATCCCTGCGGAAAGTGGAAAGTGGAGAGGAAGGGGAAGATGTACTTGGTGGTGGGATCCTGTTGGAGATGCTGGAGGTTATGGAGAATTATGTGCTGGATGTGGAAGCTAGTGGAGTGGTAGGTGAGGACAAGAGAAAACCTATCCCTGGTGGGGTGAGGGCAGACATGCATGAAATGGAAGAGACGTGGGTGAGGGCAGCATTGGTGGTGGAGGAAGGAAAGTCCCTTTCTTTGAAGGAGAAAGATATCTCATTAGTTCTGGAATGAAAAGCCTCATCCTGAAAGCAGATGCGGCAGAGGTGGAGGAACTGAGAGAAGGGGATGGCATTTTTACAAGTGACAGGGTGGGAAGAGGTATAGTCTAGATAGCTGTGAGAGTCAGTGGGTTTATAAAAGATATCAGTAGATAGACTGTCTCCAGAGATGGAGACAGGGAAATTGAGAAAGGGGAGGGAGGTGACAGAAATGAACCAAGTGAACTTAACGGCAGGGTGGAAATTGCTGGCAAAGTTGATGAAGTTCACAAGCTCAGCATGGGTGCAGGAAGCAGCACCAATGCAGTCATCAATGTAGCATAGTAAGAGCTGGGAGCGATACTTATGTAGGCTTGAAACATAGACAGTACCATGCAGCCAACAAAAAGGTAGGCATAGCTGGGACCCATGTGAGTGCCCATGGCTACACCTCTTGTTTGAAGGAAGTGGAAGGAGCCGAAGGAGAAATTATTGAGAGTGAGGACAAGTTCCACCCGACGGAGGAGAGTGGTGGTGGAGGGGAACTGGTTGGGTCTGGTGTCCAAAAAAGAAGAGCAAAGCTTTAAGGTCTTGTTGAATGAGTATGGAGGTGTATAGGGACTGGACGTCCATGATGAAAATGCAATGACTGGGGCCAGAGAACCTGAAATCATTGAAAAGATCCAGAGCATGTGAATTGTCATGGATGTAGACAGGAAGGGACTGAACCGGGGGACAAAACAGAGTCAAGATATACAGATATGAGTTTGGTGGGGCAGGAACATGCAGAAACAATGGGTCTACCTGGACAAGTGGGTTTGTGGATCCTGGGTAAGAGGAAGAAACTGGAGGTGCAGCAAGGGAACTATGAGGTTGGTGGCAGTGGGTGGGAGATCTCTAGAGTCAATAAGGTTGGTGGAGGTGCAGGTGGCAATGGTCTGGTGCTCCTTAGTGGGGTTCTGTTCGAGGGGTAAATAAGAGGAGTGTCTGAGAGTTGTCGACTGGCCTCAGCAAGGTAGAGGTCAGTTCGCCAAACTACTACAGCACCCCACTCCCATTTGCGGTTTAGAAGGTGAGGTTGGGATTAGTATGGAGAGAGTGCAAAGAAGTGCATTCAGAAGGAGTGAGGTTAGATTTGGGAGCGAGGAGTGATAAAGTCAAGATGGTTGATGCCTCGTCAGCAGTTAATAATGACAAGATCCAGAGCAGGCAGAAGACCAAAGCGGGGAGTCTAGGAAGAGGAGGAAAAATAACAAAGGGCAGGTCATTTAAAAGTGGGGTAATTAGAAGACGGAGAGTAAATTTGCTACCTCAGATGCTGAAGGATGAATCTTTTAATGTATTTAAGGTGGAGAAAGCTAAATATTTGAAAGATTGAGGAACTGCATGCTGTAGGGAACTGTCTTAGAAGAAGAGTTGATGTTGTTGAATAGTACAGCAAGTTTGATTGGCCGAAAGGTCTTCTCCTGTGTTGAATGCAATCTTTGCCTCATGGTTTGTAGATGTTAAAATTAGCAGACAATAGTTTTTCTCTTCCTAGTTTGGAATGCCTCCACGAGATACAACAAACTGCTGGAGGAACTAAGCAGGTCGAGCAATATCTGCAGGAGGAAAGGGCTCTGATCAGGTCTTGATGCTGGGTTTCAACCTGAAACTTCAACAATTTCTTTCCTCTCACCAACTCAATCGGCTGAGTCCTTTCTGAAGATTATCTGTTGCTCCAGATTCCAGTATCTTGCGCCTCCCTTCCACTGACTGGCCGCTCAGTGAGCCCGACCTCTGGCAGTCAATGACATCTTTCAGCTGTTGCCTGCTGGCAACCAACATTGGAAAAGGGGACTGGGACAATCCAGATGATTAATGTCTTGTTGGCAATGATGTAATGGTGGGACACATTAGCAATCAATGAAGGTACAATCCCTGAGGAAGGGCCTAGGTAGACTGGAAATTCTGGAGATGTGAGAAAGGAATAAGGACTTTTGGCCAAAGAAATAGACAAAAAGGTGGAGGAAGAAAAGTTCCAATGTCATTTTAGGCTTGGAATTCCTAAGGACATGGGGGGACAAGGCTGAGCCATCAGCTGGGAAGAAATCAGATCTTGTGGACAGCGGTCTGAGCTCAGGAGTGAACCCTATCACTTTACTGCCAAATTCCAGCAACTCGAACAGAGACTGGGGAAGGGAATTGGTGGGGGGGGGGGGAGGGGAGTAAAATGCATATTGCTCCCAAGCTACCAGTCCGTCAGCAGACACACCAAACTAAAACTGCTGCAGAATGCTAAAACATGAAGACGCGAATCCATATAAACTACTGGGAATCAACAAGGATATTGTTCAAATTATAAGGAAGAACTTACTTGAGCTTACTGTGTGGGATAACAGTCCGAGCAAATTTCCCAAAGCCAGTTGTTATTCCGTACACAACTGAAAGACAAAGAAGTGTACAGATATTTTCCCTTCATGCCTCAGCTGCTATAACCTGTAACATCACTTTTAGGGAACATGCAAGGGTTGAGAAGAGAACTTGTCACAGAAGTTGGTCATGAATATAATTTACAGGATATACACACTGTGGCCATTTTATTAGGTACAGCTGCTTGTTAGTGTAAATATCTAATTGGGGAATCATGTGGCAGCAACTCAATACATAAAAGCATGCAGACATGATCAGCAGGTTCTGTTGTTGTCAGACCAAACATCAGAATGGGGAAAAAATGTGACTTCGAGTGTGGAATGATGGAGTGGTTTGAGTATCTCAGAAACTGCTGATTCCTGGGATTTTCACACACAACAGTCTCCGGATTTTACACAGAACGGTGTGAAAAAATTCAGCCAGTGAATGGCAGGTCTGTGGGCAAAAATGCCTTATTGATGAGACAGGTCAGAGGAAACAGGTCCGACTGGCCCAAGCTGACAGGAAAGCAACAGTAACTCAAACAACCACACCTTACGACAGTGGTGGGCAGAAGAGCATCTCTGAACACACAATACATCAAACCTTGAAGTGGCTGGGCTACAGCAGCAGAAGACCACACCAGGTTCCACCTACCTAATAAAGTGGCCAATGAGTGGACATCCAGGGTTTTCCAAATGACCCATATTTTACTAGATCTCATCTCATGCAGCTTGTCTTTCTTTTCTTTTTGACTTACCTTTATTTTCTTTCACAATATTTTCCAGAAGTAATCTTGACTGTTTGATTTTCTCTTCAGCTTCTGCAGTGAGCTGGGATGAGGGAGAAACAGTGGAGTCTGTCATTCATTGTGTGGTTAAACATGAATCCTGCAATCAGGTATCACAAACACAATTACCTTGATCTTGTAAAGTCCTCTTCCCAAACGAACTAGTTCTTCAATTGTTAAATGATTTCCATCTACATAAATACACTGAAAGATTGCATTTTCCTTTAGTTTATTTGATTAGCAAACTACAAACATACCAGCAGCTCACTTTCATGACAGGTTAATGGTACAACCTCCAGTGAACTTTCATACACCGAATCACAAAAATCGGCTCAACATCTGCCATTTCAAATTTTCATCAATATATGAGAAGAATTTTAGAACCTGTTTATAGAAAATAATGTGCATTGTATGCTCTTGCAGGATAGTGTTGTTCAAGAAGGGCAGCAGGAATAAGTACTGATCAGTGAGTCCTACATCAGTGGAGGGAAATGGTTCAGAAGTCAGAGGGATAGGGCTTATGTTCACATAGAAAGACTAGCATTGATTAGGAGTCAGAATGGTTTTGTGCAGAGCAGATCAGATCACAAATGCACTGAGTTAGGAGTTAACTAAGAAAATTGGTTAAGGCAGAGCATAGAGGTGGACTTCAGTAAACCAACTTGGTTGGTTGATCCACAGGATAGGCATGAGGTATCTGAGTTGTGCTGGTGAAATGGATCCAAAATTGGCTGATGACTAGACGGTGGTGATGGATGAGTGTTTTCTGACTGAAAGCCTATAACAAGGGGTTTACCACATGTATTGGTGCTGAGACCTTTATACTGTATAAAGAAGAATGCAGATAGTGTGATCACTAAGTCTACAAAGAACAGGATATTTGTGAGGTAATAGATTGCAAAGAAGCCTGTCTAATAATACAGCTGGGAAGTTGGGTGGAGCAGTGGTAGATGTAGTTTAATCCAGGCAAGTGTGAGGTGATGCATAGAAACATAGAAAATAGGTGCAGGAGTAGGCCATTCGGCCCTTCGAGCCTGCACTGCCATTCAGTATGATCATGGCTGATCATCCAACTCAGAACCCTGTACCTGCTTTCTCTCCATACCCCCTGATCCCTTTAGCCACAAGGGCCATATCTAACTTCCTCTTAAATATAGCCAATGAACCGGCCTCAACTGTTTCCTGTGGCAGAGAATTCCACAGATTCACCACTCTCTGTGTGAAGAAGTTTTTCCTCATCTCGGTCCTAAAAGGCTTCCCCTTTATCCTTAAACTGTGACCCCTTGTTCTGGACTTCCCCAACATCGGAAACAATCTTCCTGCATCTAGCCTGTCCAATCCCTTTAGAAGTTTATACGTTTCAATAAGATCCCTCCTCAATCTTCTAAATTCCAGTGAGTATAAGCCTAGTCGATCCAGTCTTTCTTCATATGAAAGTCTTGTCATCCCAGCAATCAATCTGGTGAACCTTCTTTGTACTCCCTCTATGGCAAGAATGTCTTTCCTCAGATTAGGGGACCAAAAAACTGCACACAATACTCTAGGTGCGGTCTCACCAAGGCCTTGTACAACTGCAGTAGAACCTCCCTGCTCCTGTACTCAAATCCTTTTGCTATGAATGCCAACATACCATTTGCCTTTTTCACTGCCTGCTGTACCTGCATGCCCACCTTCAATGACTGGTGTACAATGACACCCAGGTCTCGTTGCACCTCCCCTTTTCCTAATCGGCCACCGTTCAGATAATAATCTGTTTTCCTGTTCTTGCAACCAAAGTGGATAACCTCACATTTATCCACATTAAATTGCATCTGCCATGAATTTGCCCACTCACCTAACCTATCCAAGTCACCCTGCATCCTCTTAGCATCCTCCTCACAGCTAACACCGCCGCCCAGCTTCGTGTCATCCGCAAACTTGGAGATGCTGCATTTAATTCCCTCGTCTAAATCATTAATATATATTGTAAACAACTGGGGTCCCAGCACTGAGCCTTGCGGTACCCCACTAGTCACTGCCTGCCATTCTGAAAAGGTCCTGTTTACTCCCACTCTTTGTTTCCTGTCTGCCAACCAATTCTCTATCCACATCAATACCATACCCCCAATACCATGTGCTTTAAGTTTGCACACTAATCTCCTGTGTGGGACCTTGTCAAAAGCCTTTTGAAAATCTAAATATACCACATCCACTGGCTCTCCCCTATCCACTCTACTAGTTACATCTTCAAAAAATTCTATAAGATTCGTCAGACATGATTTTCCTTTCACAAATCCATGTTGACTTTGTCCGATGATTTTACCTCTTTCCAAATGTGCTGTTATCACATCTTTGATAACCGACTCTAGCATTTCCCCACCACCGAGGTCAGACTAACCGGTCTATAATTCCCCGGTTTTTCTCTCCCTCCTTTTTTAAAAAATGGGGTTACATTAGTCACCCTCCAATCCTCAGGAACTAATCCAGAATCTAAGGAGTTTTGAAAAATTATCACTAATGCATCCACTATTTCTTGGGCTACTTCCTTAAGCACTCTGGGATGCAGACCATCTGGCCCTGGGGATTTATCTGCCTTTAATCCCTTCAATTTACCTAACACCACTTCCCTACTAACATGTATTTCCCTCAGTTCCTCCATCTCACTAGACCCTCGGTCCCTTACTATTTCCGGAAGATTATTTATGTCCTCCTTAGTGAAGACAGAACCAAAGTAGTTATTCAATTGGTCTGCCATGTCCTTGTTCCCTATGATCAATTCACCTGTTTCTGACTGTAAGGGACCTACATTTGTCTTGACCAATCTTTTTCTTTTCACGTATCTATAAAAGCTTTTACAGTCAGTTTTTATGTTTCCTGTCAGCTTTCTCTCATAATCTTTTTTCCCTTTCCTAATTAAGCCCTTTGTCCTCCTCTGCTGGTCTCTGATTTTCTCCCAGTCCTCAGGTGTGCCGCTTTTTTTTGCTAATTTATATGTTTCTTCTTTGGACCTGATACTATCCCTAATTTCCCTTGTCAGCCACGGGTGCACTACCTTCCCTGGTTTATTCTTTTGCCAAACTGGGATGAACAATTGTTGTAGTTCATCCATGCGATCTTTAAATGCTTGCATTGCATATCCACCGTCAACCCTTTAAGTATCATTTGCCTGTCTATTTTAGCTAATTCACGTCTCATACCTTCAGTTATCCTTCTTTAAGTTCAGAACCTTTGTTTCTGAATTAACTATGTCACTCTCCATCTTAATGAAGAATTCCACCATATTATGGTCACTCTTACCCAAGGGGCATCGCACGACAAGATTGCTAACTAACCCTTCCTCATTGCTCAATACCCAATCTAGAATGGCTTGCTCTCTAGTTGGTTCCTCGACATGTTGGTTCAGAAAACCATCCCGCATACATTCCAAGAAAACCTCTTCCTCAGCACCCTTACCAATTTGCTTCACCCAATCTATATGTAGATTAAAGTCACCCATTATAACTACTGTTCCTTTATTGCACGCATTTCTAATTTCCTGTTTAATGCCATCCCCAACCTCACTACTACTGTTAGGTGGCCTGTACACAACTCCCACCAGTGTTTTCTGCCCCTTAGTGTTATGCAGCTCTACCCATATCGATTCCACATCCTCCAGGCTAATGTCCTTCCTTTCTATTGCGTTAATCTCCTCTCTAACCAGCAATGCTACCCCACCTCCTTTTCTTTCCTGTCTATCCCTCCTGAATATTGAATATCCCTGGATGTTGAGCTCCCATCCTTGGTCACCCTGGAGCCACGTCTCTGTGATCCCAACTATATCATATTCATTAATAACTAACTGCACATTCTATGCAGACATAGAAGCATCATGTACAGAGGAACCTTGGAACATGTGGAACGTGTGCCGTAAACGGTTCCGGAATATTAAGTGTGTAGTAGAAAAAGGTCAGGCGGAACAAGTGATAAGGAGGACACATGTACAGAGGGATGGTCTGACGGAACATGGAGTTAAATGTGCAGAAAGAGTAAGTAAATTTAGGAAGGACAACAAAATTCAAGGGGCGTATAGCCCAATGGGAGTTCGGGGAGCTGGGTTAAGCACAATAGGCAGCAATTTAAACAGAGAGAGGAGAAATGGGCTAAAAATTCTATATCTGAATGCACGAAGTGTCAGAAATAAGGCGGATGAGCTTGAAGCTCAGGTGCGAATGGGTAACTATGATGTTGTTGGGATAACGGAGACATGGCTGCAGGGAGATCAGACCTGGGAAATGAATGTACAAGGATATACGTGCTATTGTAGGGACAGAAATGTGGGCAAAGGGGGTGGGGTGGCCCTGTTGGTGAGGAATGAGATTCAGTCCTTTGCAAGGGGGGACATAGGATCAGGAGAAGTAGAGTCTGTGTGGATAGAACTGAGGAACAGTAAGGGCAAAAGGACCCAAATGGGTGTTCTCTACAGGCCACCAAACAGTAGCATGGATATTGGGTGCAAGTTGAATAGGGAGTTAACATTGGCATGTGGCAAAGGTAATGTTGCAGTAGTTATGGGGGATTTCAACATGCAGGTGAACTGGGAGAATCAGGTTGGTGCTGGACCCCAGGATAGGGAGTTTGTAGAGTGCCTACGGGATGCATTCTTGGAACAGCTTGTACGAGAGCCGACCAGGGACAAGGCTATTCTGGATGTAGTGTTGTGTAATGAACAGGATTTGATAAGTGATCTTGAAGTAAAGGAGCCATTAAGAGGTAGTGACCATAATATGATGTTTTTATCTGCAATTTGAGAAGGATAAGGGCAGATCAGAGGTGTCAGTGTTGCAGTTGAACAAAGGAGACTATGGAGCCATGAGGGAGGAGCTGGCCAAAGTTGACTGGAGGGATAGCCTAGCAGAAAAGACAGTGGAACAGCAATGGCAGGTATTCTTGGGAATAATGCACAAGGTGCAAAATCAGTTCATCCCCCGGAGAAGGAAGGATTCAAAGGGGCGAAAGGGGCCACAGTGGTTGACAAAGGAAGTCAGAGATTGCATAGCATTAAAAAAAAAAGTATGACAGAGCTAAGGTGAGTGGGAAGACAGATGATTGGGAAATTTTTAAGGAACAACAGAACTTAACTAAAAAGACAATACGGGGAGAAAAAATGAGGTACGAACGCAAGCTAGCCAGGAATATAAAGGAGGATAGCAAAAGCTGTTTAAGGTATGTGAAGAGAAAGAAGATAGTTAAGAACAATGTTGGGCCCTTGAAGAATGAATTGGGTGAAATTGTTATGGGAAACAGAGAAATGGCAGAAGAATTTAATAAGTACTTTAGATCTGTCTTCACTAGGGAAGACACAAGCAATCTCCCAGATGTATGGATGGGCCAAGGACATAGGGTAACAGAGGAAATGAAACAGATTGACATTAGGAAGGAAACGGTGATGAGTAGACTGATGGGACTGAAGGCTAACAAATCCCCAGGTCCAAATGGTCTACATCCTAGGGTACTAAAGGAGGTGGCTCTGGAAATTGCGGATGCATTGGTAATCATTTTCCAATGTTCCTTAGATTCAGGATCAGTTCCTGAGGATTGAAGAATGGCTAATGTTATCCCGCTTTTTAAGAAAGGAGGGAGGGAGAAAACAGAGAACTATCATCCTGTCAGCCTAACATCAGTAGTGGGGAAGATGCTAGAGTCCATTATTAAAGATGAAATAGTGGCATATCTAGATAGCAGTGATAGGATTGGGCCGAGCCAGCATGGATTTACCAAGGGCAAATCATGCTTGACTAATCTATTGGAGTTTTTCGAGGATGTAACCAGGAAGTTAGACAAGGGAGATCCAGTGGATGTAGTCTACCTCGATTTTCAGAAGGCATTTGATAAGGTCCCACATAGGAGATTGGTGGGTAAAATCAGAGCTCATGGCATTGGGGGGAAGATATTGACATGGATAGAAAACTGGTTGGCAGATAGAAAGCAAAGGGTAGCGGTGAATGGGTGTTTCTCGGAATGGCAGGTGGTGACTAGTGGGGTGCCACAGGGCTCGGTATTGGGACCACAGCTGTTTACAATTTACATCAACGATTTAGATGAAGGCATTGAGAATAACATCAGCAAGTTTGCTGATGATACTAAGCTGGGTGGCAGTGTGACATGTGATGAGGATTTTAGGAGAATTCAGGGTGACTTGGATAGGCTGAGTGAGTGGGCAGATACTTGGCAGATGACGTTTAATGTGAATAAGTGTGAGGTTATCCACTTTGGGAGTAAGAACAGGAAGGCCGATTATTATCTGAACGTGTAAAGTTAGGTAAGGGAGAAATACAAAGAGATCTAGGAGTCCTTGTTCATCAGTCACTGAAGGTGAATGAGCAAGTGCAGCAGGCAGTGAGGAAGGCTAATGGAATGTTGGCCTTTATTACAAAGGGAATTGAGTCCAAGAGCAAGGAAATCCTTTTGCATTTGTACAGGGCCCTGGTGAGACCACACCTGGAGTATTGTGTACAGTTTTGGTCTCCAGGGTTAAGGAAGGACATCCTGGCTGTAGAGGAAGTGCAGCGTAGATTCACGAGGTTAATTCCTGGGATGTCTGGACTGTCTTACGCAGAGAGGTTAGAGAGACTGGGCTTGGACACGCTGGAATTAAGGAGATTGAGAGGGGATCAAATTGCAACATGTAAGATTATTAAGGGATTGGACAAGATAGAGGCAGGAAATATGTTCCAGATGCTGGGAGAGTCCAGTACCAGAGGGCATGGTTTGAGAATAAGGGGTAGGTCATTTAGGACAGAGTTAAGGAAAAACTTCTTCTCCCAGAGAGTTGTGGGGGTCTGGAATGCACTGCCTTGGAAGGCAGTGGAGGCCAATTCTCTGGATGCTTTCAAGAAGGAGCTAGATAGGGATCTTATGGATAGGGGAATCAAGGGATATGGGGACAAGGCAGGAACAGGGTATTGATAGTAGATGATCAGCCATGATCTCAGAATGGCAGTGCAGGCTCGAAGGGCCGAATGGTCTACTTCTGCACCTATTGTCTATTATAAATTTCTACAATTCTAAGCTTTCCCACAACAGCAGTTATTTTTGTCAGAATTCTTTGTTCCTTGAATCTGATCAACCCCCACCCCCCACCCCCAACAGTCTTCTAGCAAATTTCCATGTCAAAGCTTCACTGGGAGACAGGATCTGTGCGTTGTGTCACTGCCGAAATATCTGTTTTACCTGCTATTGTCTCACACACATTCAAGCTTCAACACCACTAATTGAATCCTCTCCCAAATGCAGGCTGTTTTGAGAAGAGCACGGGTAAATCAAAGCTACAAGAGTAACCGCAAGTTTACCTCATCGGGCTCCCGATAGTTAGCGGAGCTGGGAGCAGTTGGTTAAGGCATTTCGTTCTGTTTAAGATTTTTGTTTACAGTCCAAAGATCTGCAAATATTTACTTCAGCGTAGAATGGACCAAACCGGAGCTACTACAGTTTAGATTAGTGTTCAAAGGTAGGTGGCTCTGGTGAACACCGTTATCTTGAGGCAAAAATCACATTGAATGAATACAGGGACCACAGTCACCAGCAGTTCCACCTCCAAAAACTCGCTGGCTTTTGCTGGGGAGACCTGGGGACTCCATCAATTCACAGCAAGCAATGTTCCTTCTAACGTGTGCCCCCCCCCCCACACACACACGCGTGTGCCACACACCTTTTGCTACGAGCGCACCCGCTACCTCGTTGGCATATTTCGCGATCGTACACAATCACTTTTCCTTTTACTGTTTCTAATGCGGACGATGTTGATAACGTGGAGTTTGCGATGACCTGTCTGCAGCTTTTAGAAGTGGCTTATTTATGCTGTTTTTAAAGAAGAAATTATTCATTGCGCACATGTTGTCACGGGGCAAAAAAAAATGCGCAGCACAAGATTTTTGCGCACACTGGTTCTTACAAATTAGAGGGAACATTGACTGGATATTCGGTAACATTACTTCAAACAGAAAGTCACCTAATCTCATGCTGGTCCGAAACGCAATCTTCACTACACCCCCCTCCCACCGATCCGGACCAATACACACCCCACCCCCGACACAGTGCTCAGAACCGACAGAGGGTATAGGACACCTCTTGACCAAGGATACGGATGCACGGCGGCGGGCTGCCACTGGCTGAACTCAGGAGACACAGCATCGTCCTCCAGCACTGGGGTGGAGAGAAACAGGCGGTGGTTAGCGAGGGTCTAGTTCGGGATTCATGGTTAAGTCTCCAGAAGATGGGGAGGTGTTGGGACTGGAGACCTCATGGTGGGAAGTCGGGATGGCTGAAATTTCGAGCTTCCGCGGTCAGAACTTGGATCGGGAGGAACCGGGGTCCGGCACGGAGTGTTTGGGGTATAGGAGTATGACGAGCTCCTCACCCACTTCCACGAACTCGTTGTTCTCCAGTACGTCTGCCAGCGCATCGTCGAGATCGAGCAGTGCAAGCTCCCGGCACCGTCGCACCACGAAGCCTGCTCCACTCAGGGAGACGCTGCCTGGCTTATTCTTAGTATAGCGACGGAGTGCCTCCCGGCCGAGCCAACCCACACTGGCTGCCCCGTCTCGGCAAGGTACCGTCAGCCACTCGTCGCGCACATGCACCGTGTAACGGGACATGGCCGCACCGCCTTCGCCCTCTGCCACTGTGACCCTGGCCAAGGCCCCGTTAGCTGTGCCCGCCCACAGATCTCCCCACCCCTCCACCACCCCTTGCCCCTACCCTGTCCCTCCCTTCCAGCCCACGGCGGCTGACCCGCCCACGCACCCCACCACACGTCCCCCCCCATCCCACTCCGTAGCTGCTGTTCCCACCCACAAAGTCCCCCAATCCAACTGTCCTACACCGTCCCTCCCCTCCGTTCTCCTCTCCTCCCTGTCCCGCCCTTCACTCCAGGGTCGGAGCCGTAAGTTCCCGCCTGCAAAGACCCGCTCGATTCCCACTGTCCTTGACCCTTGTCCATAGGGGTATTCTCTCGTCCCACACCCCCTACCGTTTATTCCACCACTCCCACCCTTTGCAGAGCCCCGGACAGCGTCCTACCCACCCTCTGATTCGGCTCTGCTCCGGCTGTCCTGTTGCCGTTGCCCGCACTCTCGCTGATACAATGTGTTAAGGCGCTGATGACGCGGGCAGTGAGCGTCCTCCTCTCCAGGGACACTTTGGAAAAATAAACTGGTTTTGGTGTAGAAAGGGGCTATTGAGGCGATTTGAGGGAACAACCCGGCTCTCCACCCGCTGGCCAATTCCAAATCCCCTCGAAAGGCTTGGATTGGTACAATGCCTCGCCTCAGGCAGTGAGCTTCAGCTTGTAACTGGACGCGCACTAAATCAGCTCCTTATTGCCACCGCCTCAACAAATAGGAATGGATTACCGGGTCACGTCTATTCCACTGCCCAAGAAACCGGTTTATAACAGAGTGGGGGTTAGTCGGAACTGCCTACGGTGTAGAAACAGTTTGAGGGTGGAGGCCGGGCCTCTGTGGAATGGCAATGTGCTGGGATTTGCTTCATAGTGTCATTCCAGTGAGAACAGTGCTCATCAAGGAACTCCGCCTGGGGACTGTGTCACTGGGAAAGTTCTCATTCCATGTATCCCAACGTGGAAGTTACGCCCGTTAGTCGCGGAGGTGTTGGCTGTACTTCCAAATGTTACTTAATTTCATTCACAGATGCATCAATGCCCAACTCTTAATGAAGAAAATATAATAAAATAAGAAATTTATTTTAGAATTAGAATCAGGCTTATTCTCACTGTCTGGTATATCATATGTTTCACATGCCATGGCATGGTCCCATAGTTGCTAGCATAAGCTTTACTCTGGGTTATTATTAATTTATGTAATTTTTATTGAGATACAGAGCAGAATAGGCCCTTCCAGCCCTTCAATCTGCCCCTCCCAGCAACCCCAGTGAATCTGTACCAGAGCTGTGTTCTGTCCACACTCTTGTACCAGTCAGAATGCTGACAGAAAACGACTTTGCCAAGCCATCATCCTTCTACACCATGAACCTCTGGAGGTTCCACCATATTTTCTGGCCAAGAAAGATCTCCAACCACGCCCTACTCCTTCAGTGTAATCTAGAGGACATGGCCACAATCATCATGAGGAAACATTGGAAGTGGGTCAGCATGTGACGATAAAAGAGGCCAACTCCATCATCAAGATAGTACTCCATTAGACTGCTGAAGGGCGGAGGAAATGTTGGAGACCAAAGACAACTTGGTACCAGAAATGAGGACCCTGACCACACCAGGGCACAATAGAGAAGATGGCCAAGGACAGACCTTCACTGCGGCTCTAAGCACCAGCGGCAGAACATTGCGTCATCATGAGAAAATTTACAATGACCAGTTAACCTACCAACCCATGTCTCTTTGGACTGTGGGAGGAAACCAGAGCACCCAGAGGAAACCCACACAGACACCGGGGAGAATGAACAAACTCCTTACAGACAGCAGCGGGAATTGAACCCAGGGCACTGATACTGTAAAGCATTGTGCTAACCACAACACCACCATGCCGCCTCATGGTTCAGTAGAATCATGCTCTGATTCCTGCCACACATCCGTAAGGAGTTTGTCTGTGGGTTTCCTCTGGGTGGTCTGGTTTCCTCCCACATTCCAAAGAAGTAAGGATTAATAAGTTGTGGGCATGCTATGCTGGTGCCAGAAGCATAGCAACACTTGCGAGCTGCCCCCAGCATATCCACTGATTGTGTTGTTCGTTGACATAAACAATACATTTCACTGTTCCGATGTACACGTGACAAATACAGGCAATCTTATAAATTTGTTGTTTCATGGCATAGACATTTAATTTACAAAATAAAGAAACAAAAAAGGAATAGTGAAATAGTATTCATGAACCATTCAGAAATCTTATCGTGGCAGGGAAGAGGCTATGACTGAATTGTTGAGTGTGCGACTCCTCCTCGATGGTGGTAGTGGGAAGAGGGAATGTCGCAGATGGTGATAGACCTTATGATGGATGCTAACTTCCTGAGGCACTGCCAGTGTGGGGAGGGTCATGCCTCTGATGGAACTGGCTGAGCCCACAACCCTCTGCAGCTTCCTGCAATTCTATGCACTGGAGCCTCCATACTAAGCAGTGATGCAACCTGTCAGAATACTTTCCACCATTCCACCAGGGCTCTATAGAACTTCTCAAGAACCTTTCATGATGTACTAAATCATCTCAAATTTCTAATGAAATGAAGCCTGTGGCATGGCTCATTGTGATTGCATTAACATGATGGGCCCAGGGTGGATCCTCTGAGATACTGACACCCAGAAACCTGATTCTAGGGACTTTTAACCAACATGATTAATCCTTACCTTCCAATCCTTGAACCATCTCCCATTGGGGATAGTTTCCTTCTACCTGCTTCCTAAACCCGTTGTAATTTTGTCCATCTTTATCATATCTGCTTGTTGCTTAAGAACATTACTAGCTTCTCCTGTCAAAGCCTGTTGCTAAAGTCCCTCATTCTCAGAACCTTCCCAGTAAACCTTTCCTGCACCATCTCCAGGGCTCAAGACATCCTTCTTGAATTGTGGTACTGGATAGCTTCATTACCCCAACCATGGTCTAACCTGTATGTTGTACAAGTTCAGCGTAACCCTCTTGTCAATTAAATGCAATACAAAGTAAAACACACCAGACAATGACTTTGCCTAACAACTCTGTTCATCAGAAGGTGTTCAAAGAACTCAAAACTTCTCTGGGTAGTTTGAAACAAGACTCATTAACTCTATTTTTTTGGCTAATTACTATTATCACATGACCTGAGGGATAGTGAAAAACTTTGACTTACATTCCATCCATGCAAAGCACCTCATCATATCAGTATTTCTAGGTATTACAAGTGAAAAGCAATAACAGAATGCAGAATAAAGTATTCTGGTTACACAGAAAGTGCAGTGTGGTAGACACTGGCGGAGGGTCAGCCTGTCAGCAAAACACTCTAACAAACTTCTACAAATGTACTATTGAAAGTATTCTGACTGGCTGCATCATGGTCTGGTGTAGTACTTCCAATGCACAGAAACAGAAGAGAGTTGTGGACTCAGCCCAATACATCATAGGCCCATCCCAACCTCTCACTGGTAGATCTACAGGAGGAACTGCCTCGTGAAAGCAAAACATCCATCATCAAAGCTCCCCACCATCTGGGCTATGCAGTCTTCTCACAGCTACCATCATGAAAGGTACAGAAGTGTGAAGTCCCACACCACCAGCTTCAAGGATAACTCCAACGGGCTTCAGGATTCGTTTCCAAGCCTCTCTGCCGGCATGAACATTCAACTCACAGACCTCCATTGATACCCCTGCCCTCCCCCCCTTACCCCATCCCTATCTATAATTTTAGTCCGGTTCTCTTTCTCTCTCCTTTTCCCCCATCACTATAATCTCCCCCCAGCCCTACCTTTCTTTCTCTTTTATTTCCCATAATTCTCCTCCTTCCCCCTAGCCCATTTCCCTCCAGCCTATCACTTCCCAGCTCTCTACTTCATCCCTCCCCCCACTTCTTATCCCCCCTCGACCATCCCATGTTACTTCACTCCTGATGAAGGGTTTCGGCCCGAAACGTCGTCACTACCTCCTCCCATAGATGCTGTCTGGCCTGCTGAGTTCTGCCAGCATTTTGTGTTTTTATCAAGAATAACTTATTCTTTTCAATAATTCGGTTCTTAAAAGAACCTGCACAACTCTGATCAGTATAATCATAGCAACACTGTGGCCACTTTGATCACAGTTTTTGTTCTAATTGTGCTCTTTCTTGTAAAAATTGTATATAATTTATGTTCATCTTGTATGATGCTCTGTGCCTATGATGCTGCTGTAAGTTTTTCAATGCACCTGTGCATAGATGTACTTGTGCATTAGACAATATACTCACTTTGACTTTAGTTACATGGTTCTTTAGTTTACTTTCACAACTTCCAAAACCCACCAACTGTATTTAGATATGACTTGTTTTTGATGAGATGGAGCAGGGTTTGATCCTGATGACTTCTCTGAGTCTCTGACACAAAGACATCTTGAATGGTTAGTCTCCAGAGTCACTGCTGATCATCCCAAAACTTACCTTTTTATATATTTCTCTGCACACTTTAAAATATTGCTGCCATGCACAAAACACTTGAGGAACTCAGCAGGTCAGGCAGCATTCTTGAAGGAAATAAACAGTCAACATTTCAGGCCAAGACTGGAAAGAAAGCAGGCAGAAGCCATGATATAAAGGTGGTGGTGGGGAGGGGGGAGCAGAGGAAGGAGTACATACTAGCAGGTGATAGCTGAGACCAAGTGAGGTGGAAGGAGGGTGGTGGGGAAGGGGGAATGAAGAGAGAACCTGGGAGGTGAGAGGTGGAAGAAGTAAAGGGCTGAAGAAGAAGGAATCTGTTAGGAGAGGAGAGTAGACCATAGGAAAAAAGGAAGGAGGAGCAAGGCCTGAAGGATGTGATGGGCAAGTGAGGAGAAGAGAAGAGGTATGAGGGGAGACAGACTGGGGAATGGAGAAAGATGGGAAGGGTGAGAAATTCCTGGAATTCAGTAAAATCGATATTCATGTCTTTAGTTTGGAGGCTACACAGATAGTATATGAGCTATAAGAGTCATCCCATTGTGGCAGTAGAGGAAGCCACGGACTGACCAGTATAGGAATGGGAAGTAGAATTAAAATAAGTGGCTACCGGGAAATCATATCTTCTGTGGTTGCAGAGCGAAGTGCAGCCATCTGCACAGATATAATTCAATCCTTATCCACATTAGTGTGATCCTTTAATTTTTTCAAATTCCTGATAGCGCCACCCCACAACTACTTGAAGTTCTTTGTGTTTTTAGTCACTAGAATGTTTAAGCTTTTATGATTTAACTATTTGTCCTTTAGAGACCATAAGACGTTGGAGCATAATTAGGCCATTTGGCCCATGAGTCTACCCTGCCATTCCATCATGGCTGATTTATTATTCCTCTCAACTCCATTTTCCTACCTTCTACACGTAAACTTTGAGGTCCTGACTAATCAAGAACCTATCAACTTCTACTTTAAATATTCTCAATGACTTGTCTCCACAGCCATCCGTGGTAATGAATTCCACAGATTCACCACACTCTGGCCTACCTAATAATCCTTAATAATGGATTGCGGTATCTTTCCTACCACTGAAGTTAGGCTAACTGGCCTATAATTTCCTTTCTTCTGTCTCCCTCCCTTCTTAAAGAGTAGAGTGATATTTGCAATTTTTCAGTCCTCCAGAACCATTCCAGAATCTTGAAAGATCATTACTAATGCATCTACAATCTCTTCAGAACCCTGGGGTTTAGTCCAACTGGTCCAGATGATTTATCTACCTTTCAGTTTCCCAAGCACTTTCTCCTTAGTAACAGCAACTAAACTCACTTCTGCTCCCTGACATTCAAATTTCTGGCATACTGCTAGTGCCTACTACAGTGAAGACTGATGTAAAATACTTTATATTTGTCTACCATTTCTTTATTCCCTATTACTACCCCTCAAGTTTCAATTTCCAGCAGTCCAATATTCACTCTCTTTTACTCTTTATATATTTGAAAAATATTTTGGTATCATCGTTGATATTTTTAGCTAGCTTACCTTCATAGTTCATCTTTTCTCTCCTTATGGTTTTTTAAAATTGCCTTCTGTTGGTTTCATGTGTCATGAATTTTGTTGTTTTGCAACAGCAGAACCATACAAGACATTAAAAATCACTCATTTACAAAAATAAACAATGTAAAAGAGTAACAGTGAGGTTGTGTTCATGGTTCATACTCCATTCAGATAGCACAGGGGAAGATGTTCCTAAAGCATTGAGCATGGATTTACAAGCTCTTGTACCTGCTCCCTGAGGGCAGTGATGAACAGAGGGCATGTTCTGGATGATGAGGGTATTTAAGGATGTAAGCTGCCTCTTGAAGATGGTTGTGCCTGTGATGGTCTGGCTGAGCCTGCAACCCTATGCAGCCCCTTGTGATCCTGTGCATTGCAGCTTCCATATCAGGCATACTCCTGCTCTTATTTTCCCGTACTCTTAGGTACAGAGTCCCACACTAAAAGCTAGTCAATAAAATTGAGGCTCATGGAATAAAATCATTGGTGGCAAAATGGGTAAAAAACTTTAGATGAAGGATGTAAAGAAGAAGGATACTGGTAAGTGGTTGATTTTCCTCTTGGGGGAGTTGAAAGTGTCAGCCTTGGGACTACAGCTCCTTTTGGTTGAGGGATGCAGAGTCAACTTCAGATTTGTGAATGTCCTCCAATGTGGTGGACAGTGAACCAACGACAGGATGACAGTGGCTGGGAGAGTGAACGTGTAAGAAGCAGGAAGGACAGAGAATATGTTGAGACTGTGTAGCCAGAGAGTACTCCTTCAGGCTTCGGGAGGACATTCTGCCGTCTAGGATGAGAATTTGGGAACCGTGTAACAAAGAAGCAGAGTGAAGAATGGTCATGTAATCAACACCTTGTCCGAGTTAGCTTAACCATCCATTTGTGTGTCACTCCACTGTGAGCTGCCCGAGGACACAACAGCAAATGGGGATGCTTATTGAACTCATCAGGTTGGTGCTGGATCACAAGTGAGGGAATTTATATACCACACCCTGTAGCCCAGATACGGGATAAAACTTACAACAGGGGATAGAAAAGGCATGTAAAAATGGCAAAGTTACAATAGTCATGGGGGATTTCAATATGCAAGTAGATTGGGCAAATCAGGTTGGTGCTGCATCCCAAGAGAAGGAATTTGTAGAATACCTACAAGATGGATTTTTAGAGCAGCTTGTGGTTGACCCCACTAGGGATCAGCTATTCTGGATGGGTGCTGTATGATGAAGCAGATTTGATTAGGAAGCTTAAGGTAAAGGAACCCTTAGGAAGCAGTGATCATAATATGATAGAATTCACCTTATAGTTTGACAAGGGAAAGATAAAGTCAGATGTATCAATATTCCAGTGGAGTAAAGGGAATTACAGAGCTATAAGAGAGAAGCTGGTCAAAGTTGATTGGAAAGGGACGCTATCGGGATGCTAGCAGAATCGCAGTAGCTAGGGTTTCTGGGGGCAATTTGGAAGGTACAGGATAGATACATGAAGAAGAATAGATGAAGAAGTACTCTAAAGGGAGGATGAAGCAATTTTGGCAACAAGGGAAGTCAAAGACAGCATAAAATATAAGCGAGGACATACAATACAGCAAAAATTAGTGTGAAGTTAGAGGATTGGGAAGCTTTTAAAAAGCAACAGACAGCTACTAAGGAAACAATAAGCAGAGAAAAGATGAAATATGAAGGTAAGCTACACCTTAATATAAACAGTAATAGAGAGGCAAGACTAGATATTGGACCACTGGAGACGTAGTAATCGGGGACAAAGAAATGGCGGATGAACTGAATGAGTATTTTGTGTCAGTTTTTACTGTGAAGGACACTAGCAGTATGCCAGAAATTTGAGAGTATCAGGGGTAGAAGTGGGTGCAGTTCCTATTACTAAGAAGGTACTTGGGAAGCTGAAAGATCTGAAGTTAGAAAAGTCACCTAGACCAGATGGACTACAACCAGGGTTCTGAAAGAGGTTGCTGAAGAGATTGCAGAGGCATTAGAAATAATCTTTCAAGGATCACTGGATTCTGGGATGGTTCTGGAGGACTGAAAAATTGCATATGTCACTCCACTCTTTAAGAAGAGAGGAAGGCAGAAGAAAGGAAATTACAGGCCAGTTAGCCTGAATTCAGTGGCTGGGAAGATGTTGGAGTCCATTATTAAGAATGATGATAAAGTAGACCAAAATCAGCATGGTTTCCTTAAGGGGAAATTTTGCCTGACAAATCTGTTGAAATTCTTTGAGGAAATATCAGGAAGAATAGACAATGGAGAGTCATTGGAGGTTGTTTACTTGGACTTTCAGAAGGCCTTTGACAAGGTACCACACAGGAGGTTGCTTAACAAGATAAGAGCACATGGTATTACAGGAAAGATGCCAGCATGGATAGATGATTGGCTGACTGGCAGAAGGCCTTATTTGGAATAAGGGAATTCTGTGATTCATGTTCCAAATAATAATCTGTCTTCATGCACTTTGGCAAGAGAAAGCAAAAGACAGATTATTATTTGGAACATGAATCACAGAAAGTTAGCAAGCAGGTCCAACAAGTAGTTAATTAAGTTAACACCATATTGGCTTTTAAGCAAAGATGTAGGAGTTGAAGAACAGGTAAGTTTTCTTACAGTTGTACTGGATGTTGGAGAGGCCACACCTGGAATACTGGCCATAGATTTAGTCCCCTTACCTAAAAAAATAAGATATAGTAGTATTGGATGCAGTCCTGTGGAGAATTACCAGGCAAATTCATGGGATTAGAAGGTTGTCCTTTCAGGAGTGGCTGGACAGTTAGGGTCTGTAATTCCTTGGAGTTTAGAAGAATGAGGGATGACTTTATTCAAACATATAAGATTCTCAGGATGCTGAGATGGTTCCATCAGTGGGAGAGTCACAAACAAAGGACATGCTTGAAAATCAAATCATTTAATACCAAGTGTATAGAAACTTCTTCTTTTAGAATGTGGTGATTCTCGGGAATTCTCTGCTCCTGAGACAGTGGAGGTCAGATCATTAGATATACTTAAGGTGGTGATAGATAAACATTTCAGTGATCCGGGAATTATGGGGAACTGGCACAAAAAATGAGTTAAGACCAACATGGACCAGTCTGAGTCATATTGATGGCAAAGCTCTCTTGAGTGGCCTGGTGACCAACTCCTGTTCCGATATTCTTATATATTCCATCCATCTCCAGCCTCTCTGGTACCTGTCTGCAGACATCCTGCACACCTACACACAGATGCTGTATCGACACACAATTCAGTGATTGCTGGTTACCTCTCCCTGACCGGACTGTGTGTGCACTGATGTGAAGAGTGAAACTGAAGTTCTGCTTGACTCCAAAACTTTGCTGTATTTGCACAGGAATATTTTCAATCCACTTCTGGAACTGTGATCTTCTTTGAGAATTATGTTGAATTGTACAGCACATTAACAGGTGATATATAGCCTATCCATTTATATGCATAGTTTAAGCATTAATCCCTCCTCCCTCTCATGTTATCACTTCCTTCTCCCGATCAGTTAGTGAGACTTGTACATCTCAGCTAGATGTGGTAGATGGGAATCCAGACCTAACTCCCTGCAGTTATACTCTAGCGTGGTCAGCAGAGCAGTCTGTCACCTGGGATGTTCTCAGGGCTGAGAAGCATCCTACAGTGTGGAAGAAGTGGGGAAGGAACAGTAGAGGAAGGAAGAGGAAGGGGGTAATGATGGGAAAGGAGGGAAGAGTGGAAAGGGGAAGGAGAGGAGGGGAAGGGTATGAGGACATGAGGAAGGTTCTCACCCTGAAATGTTTACTGTTTGTTTAGGATGCTGCTTGAGCTATTGAGTTCGTCCAGGATGTTGTGCATGTTACTTTGGATTTCCAGCATCTGCAGAACTTTTTGTGTTTATGATTTGCTGCTCCACTGTAAAGTCTCTTTGAAGGATGCCTACCCTGAAGAAGGTTAAATCTTCTCTTCAACAGGAGATCAGTGAGACCCTCTCTCACTGCTCCCCTTCTGCAATGTCAGATTCTCTCCAACCCTTTGACCATGTGCAACCACAGCTACGTTTCCTCCCTGGGAACTTGTCTTTACTGCTATCTTGGCTTCCATCTCTGTTTTCAGGCCTCCCAGTATAAACCCACCATCCCATTTCACAGGTGCTCAATGAAATAGTCCCTGCTCTCCATCCACCAAAGGTGGAACTTCCTGGTGACCAAACATTTTAATTCCAATTCCCATTTCTGTTCCAACATGTCAGTCCATGGCCCTCTCCTGTGCCACAATGTGGCCACCCTCAGGGTAGAGGAGCAACACCTTATATTCCACTTGGTTAGCCTCCAACCTGATGGCATGAATATCAATTTCTCCTTCTGATTAAAAAAACTCCACCCACGTCCCCTCTTCTTCTTTTCCCCACTCTGACCTCTTCACTTTTCTCACCTTCTTCCCCCTTCTCCTATGGCCCACCTTCCTCTCTATCAGATTCCTTCCTCTCTAGCCCTTTACCTTTTCCACCCACCTGGCTTCATCTATCACCTTCTAGCTATCTTTCTTCCCCTCGCCCCATTCTGGCATCTTCCCCCTTCCTTTCCAGAACTGAAGAAGGGTCTGTCCCAAAATATTGTCTGTTTGTTCACTTCCATGGATGTTGCCTGATCTGCTGAGTTCCTCCAGCTTTTTGTATATGTTGCTTAGGAAGAGCATGAAGACAGCTGGTCACATAGGTCTCTTCAGATGGGCAGCTACTACTAATCGCAAAGGACTTTGCTCAAAAATAAAGACCCTTTGGGTGCAGTAGCTGAGCCAGCCACAGGATTGTCACAATCCCATAAATGGCCGGATCTACCCCAGACCTTGAAATGAGCAACCATGACTGCACCACGTCTTTCTGCAGGGAATGAGAGATGGGCCAAACATTTCACTGTGTAAACAGAGATGCGAGTTCAACAGTGAATGATAATCCAATCAACCAGTTATCATCCCTTGTAGTGGAGGAGGAGGCAGGAAAAAGTCAATGAGATGGGCAATGAGAAGTTCCTTCTCTAGCAGTGAGGAATCTGGACATCCTGTGTGGTGTTCCCCACAACAGCCTGACCCCCACTGTATATGTGACTTGCTTGAAGGTGCAGCAGGTGATGCCAAGGAAACCTCCTCCACATGGATCTCCCCCACATGGCAGCCACACCAGATTTTAAGGAAGGACAAAAAAAGAATCCAATCATACAATTTACCCCCCCCCCCATTCTCAGCTCTTCCACTCTCCAACCCATACGCAATTCAGCCCAGAAACAGTCAAGCCGTCCATTCCCCACCCCTCCACCTCTCTCCAGTCCTCCTTTTCTCCCATCCTTCCACATCTCAATACCACAACTTCTCTAATATCCCTCTAGCCTACTCCACTCAACCCTTGTTGTGGGGACAACTACACAGAAGGTTGTTTGTACACCCCAATATCTCCCTACTTCTCACTACCCTTCTTTATCCACATCACTCCAGAGTCATTCTTGGGAAGTCCTTGTACTTGGTGACCAAATATGGGTTATGATGTTGTGGCCACCATTAAATCGTGGCTGAAGGATGGTTGTAGGTGGGAGCTGAATGTCCAAGATTACATGTTATATCAGATGGATAGGAAGGTAGGCAGAGGGGGTGGTGTGGCTCTGCTGGTAAAGAATAGCATCAAATCAGTAGAAAGATGTGACATAGGATCAGAAGATGTTGAATCCTTGTGGGTTGAGTTAAGAAACTGCAAGGATAAATGGATATTGATGGCAGATATACAGGCCTCCCAACAGTGGCTGGGAGGTGGACCACAGGTTACAACAGGAAATAGAAAAGGTGAGTCAAAAGAGCAAAGTTACAGTAGTCATGGGAGATTTTAACATGCAGGTCAATTGGGAAAATCAGATCGGTAGTGGATCTTAAAAGAGTGAGTTTGTTGAATGCCTAAGAGATAGCTTCTTAGAGCAATTTGTCGTTGAGCCTATTAGGGGATCAGCTATACTGGATTGGGTGTTATATAATGAACTACAGGCAATTAGGGAGCTTAAGGTACAATAACTCTTTGGATCCAGTGATCGCAATATGATTGTGTTCAACTTGAAATTTGATAGGGAGAAAGTAAAGTCTGATGTAGCAATATTTCAGTGGAGTAAGGTAAGTTACAGTGGTATGAGAGAGGAGTTGGCCAAAGTAAACTGGAAGGAGCTGCTGGCAGGGATGTCAGCAGAACAGCAATGGTGTGAATTTCTGGGGAAAATGAGGAAGGTACAGGACATGTGTATTCCAAAAATGAAGAATTACTCAAATAGTAAAATAGTGCAAGGGAAGTCAAAGCCATTGTAAAGCAAAAAGAAAAGAAAGAGTATACAACAAAGCAAAACTTAGTGGGAAGACAGAGGAGTGGGGAGTTTTTTTAAAAACTACAGAGAGCAACTAAAATCTCATTAGAAAGGAAAAGATGAAATATGAAAGCAAGCTGGCAAATAATATCAAACTGGATAGTAAATGTTTTTTCAAGTATGTTAAAAATAAAAGAGAAATGAAAGTGGATATAGGACCACTAGAAAATGAGGCAGGAGAAATAATAACGAGGGACAAGGCTAATGAGTTTAGTGAGTACTTTGTGTCAGTCTTCACTGTGGAACACACTAGCAGGATGCTTGATGTTGTAGTGTGTGAAGGAAGAGAAGTGGGTGTAGTCACTGTTACAAGAGAGAGGTGCTCAAAAAGCTAAAAGACTTAAAGATACTGTACATAAATCACCAGGACCAGAGAAACTGCATTCCAGGGTTCTGAAAGAGATAGTATTAGAGATGGTGGTAGCATTAGAAATGATCTTTCAAAAATTACTGGAATCTGACATGGTGCCAGAGGAGTGGAAAATTTCAAATGTCACTTCACTCTTCAAGAAAGGAGGAAGGCAGCAGAAAGAAAATTATAGACCAGTTAGCCTGACCTCAGTGGTTGGGAAGATGTTAGAGTCAATTGATAAGGGACTGGTGAGGCCTCACCTTGAGTATTGTGAACAGTTTTGGGGCCCTCATCTTAGAAAAGATGTGCTGCCCTTGGAGAGGGTCTAGAAGAGGTTCACAAGATGATTCCAGGAATGAAAGGGTTATCATATGAGGAACGTTTGGCTCTGGGTCTGTACTTGCTGGAATTCAGAAGGATGAGGGGGGATTATTGAAAACTTTCAAATGTTGAAAGGCCTAGACAGAGTAGATATGGAAAGGATGTTTCCCATGGTGGGACAGTCAAGGACAAGAGGGCAGAGCCTCAGAGGGATGCTCTTTCAAAACAGAGATGTGGAGAAATTTCTTTAGCCAAAGGGTGGTGAATTTGTGGAATTTGTTGCCACATGCAGCTGTGGAGGCCAGGTCATTGGGTGTATTTAAGGCAGGGATTGATTGGACATGGCATCAAAGGTTATGGGGAGAAGGTTGGGAACTGGAGTTGAGAAGGAGATTTAAAAAAAGGTTCAGCCATGACTAAATGGCGGAGCAGACTCGATGGGCCAGATGGCCTAATTCTTCTCAACTTATAATGTCTTATAATGTCTTATAATGTCTTATAATGCGTTACTGTCAACACATGGCAATGCTGTGCTGCACATGGACACTCCTCATGTCATTTAACACCTCCCCTTGCTCACAGGGTCCAAAGCCCAGTCTGATTGTTCCTCTAACAGTATTACCACTCTCCCAATGGTTCAAATCAATGAATTTGGAAAACTGACAATTTAATATATTCCAGTCACAGATGAAGGGGTCCATGATGATTGCACAATAAATTTCCTCCTATAGCATGGAAAATGTAACATTTTACTTATGATTAGCACATACATTAATATTACCAGATCTGGCTCCAGACCCAGCCTCACCATCAAACCAGCAGACAAAGAGGGTGTTGTAGTGTGGTGGACTGACCTCTACCTTACTGAGGCCAGCAGCAAATCTCAGACACCTCCTCTTACTTACATCTTGAAAAGGAACCCATGCAGGACCATCAGGATATTGTCTGGGACCTTATCATCTCTGATGATCTCCCATCCACTGCTACCGACCTCAAAGTTCCCTTAGCCTGCACTGCTCATTTTCACCTGACCAACCTGAATGCCAGGGTAGGCCCATTGTTTCTGTCAGCTGCTGCCCCACTGAACTTGTGTCCGCGTACCACCCTTGGTTTAGTCCCTTCCCACCTACATCCATACCGCTTCACATGCTCGCGATCTCCTCAACACCTATGGCATTTTGCATGCCACATTTGCAAGGAAACACCAGATTGCGTAGAGGGAGAGAGAGTGAAAGAAGTGAGAGAAAACAGTCAGCTTATTTTGTGCGCCATAGTCCCAAGGAGGCACCAGATTGCATAAGGGAGAGACAGAGAGTTTAAAAGAAGCAAGCAGCAGCAGTTGGCCCATTTTGCTTGTCACAGTCCAGAGGAAACACCAGATTGTGTAGAGAGAGAGTTTAAAAGAAGTGTGCGGGAGCTGTCAGCACATTTTGTGTGTCAGAGTTTCCAAGGAGGCATCGGATTGCACATAATTAGGCACTTAAGTTAGGTTTAAGTGGAGCAGCATTGTGTGAATGGGCCAATGTTGGAGTGGGGAGTTGAGGCTTTGGTTCATAGGAGAGGAGAGGAAAGGGTAACAGGCTTAGGGAAGCTTGGTTTTGGAGAGACATTGAGGGCCTGGTTAAGAAAAAAAAGCAGGTGCACAGCAGGTACAGGCAGGTAGGAACAAAAGAGAGACGAGGAGTATAAGAAATGCAAGATAACACTTAAGAAGGCAATCAGGAGAGCTAAAAGAAGACAAGAGGTTGTTCTAGAAGATAAGGTAAAGGAGAATCCTAAGTGATTCTACTGATATGTTAAGAGTAAAAGGATAGCAAGGGACAAAATTGATCCTCTGAGAGATCAGACTGGTAATCTATGTGTGGAGCCGTAAGGGATGGGAGAGATCCTAAATCGATTTTTTTGTTTTTTTGCATTTGTATTTACTTGGGAGACTATGATAAATTTTAATCTACGATTTGAGAGGGAGAAGGGAAAATCAGAAGTGTCAGTATTACAGTTGAACAAAGGGGACTATGGAGCCATGAGGGAGGAACTAGCCAAAGTTGACTGGAAGGATACCCTAGCAGGGATGACAGTGGAACAACAATGGCAGGTATTTCTGGGAATAATACAGAAGGTGCAGGATCAGTTCATTCCAAAGAGGAAGAAAGATTCTAAGGGGGTAAGGGGGTGACCGTGGCTGACAAGGGAAGTCAAGGACAGTATGAAAATAAAAGAGAATAAGTATAACATCGCAAAGATGAGTGAGAAGCCAGAGGATTGGGAAACTTTTAAAGAGCAACAGAAGATAATTAAAAAGGCAATACGGGGAGAAAAGATAAGGTATGAAGGTAAGCTAGCCAAGAATATAAAGGAGGATAGTAAAAGCTTCTTTGGGTATGTGAAGAGGAAAAAATTAGTTAAGACCACAAAGTTGGGCCTTTGAAGGCAGAAATGGGTGAATTTATTATAGGAATGAGGAAATGGCAGATGAGTTGAACAGGTACTTTGGATCTGTCTTCACTAGGGAAGACACAGACAATCTCCCAGATGTAATAGTGGCCAGAGGACCTATGGTAACGGAGGAACTGAAGTAAATTCACATTAGGCAGAAAATGGTGTTGGGTAGACTGATGGGACTGAAGGCTGATAAATCCCCAGGGCCTGATGGTCTGCATCCCAGGGTACTTAAGGAGGTGGCTCTAGAATTTGTGGATGCATTGGTAATCATTTTCCAATGTTCTATAGATTCAGGATCAGTTCCTGAGGATTGGAGGGTAGCCAATGTTATTCCACTTTTTAAGAAAGGAGGGAGAGAGAAAACAGGGAATTATATACCATTTAGCCTGACATCAGTGGTGGGGTAGATGCTGGAGTCAATTATAAAAAATGAAATAGCGGCACATTTGGATAGCAGTAACAGGATCAGTCCAAGTCAGCATGGATTTACGAAGGGGAAATCATGCTTGACTAATCTTCTGGAATTTTTGGGGGAAGTAATTATGAAAATGGACAAGGGAAAGTGGATGTAGTGTAGCTGGACTTTCAGAAAACCTTTGATAAGGTCCCACACAGGAGATTAGTGGGCAAAATTAGAGCACATGGTATTGGGGGTAGGGTACTAACATGAATAGAAAATTGGTTGGCAGACAGGAAACAAAGAGTAGGGATTAATGCGTCCTTTTCAGAATGGCAGGCAGTGACTAGTGGGGTACTGCAAGGCTTGGTGCTGGGACCGCAGCTATTTACAATATACATTAATGATTTAGATGAAGGGATTAAAAGTAACATTAGCAAATTTGCCGATGACACAAAGCTGGATGGCAGTGTGAAATATGAGAAGGATGTTAGGAGAATACAGGGTGACTTGGACAGGTTGGGTGAGTGGGCAGATGCATGGCAGATGCAGTTTAATGTGGATAAATGTGAGGATATCCTCTTTGGTGGCAAGAACAGGAAGATAGATTACTATCTGAATGGGGTCAAATTAGGAAAAGGGGAAGTACAACGAGATCTAGGTGTCCTTGTTCATCAGTCACTGAAAGAAAGCTTGCAGGTACAGCAGACAGTGAAGAAAGCTAATGGCATGTTAGCCTTCATAACAATGGGAGTTGAGTATAGGAGCAAAGAGGTCCTTCTGCAGTTGTACAGGACCCTGGTGAGACAACACCTGGAGTATTGTGTTCATTTTGGTCAAATTTGAGGAAGAACATTCTTGCTATTGAGGGAGTGCAGCGTAGGTTCATGAGGTTAATTCCCGGGATGGCGAGACTGTCATATGTTGAAAGATTGGAGCGACTGGGCTTGTATACACTGGAATTTAGAAGGATGAGAGGGGATCTGATTGAAACATATAAGATTATTAAGGGATTGGTCACGCTAGAGGCAGGAAACATGTTTCTGATGTTGGGGGGAGTCCAGAACAAGAGGCCACAGTTTAAAAATGAGGGGTAGGCCATTTGGAACGGAGTTGAGGAAAAATTTTTTCACCCTGAGAGTTGTGGATCTATGGAATGCTCTGTCTCAGAAGGCAGTGGAGGCCAATTCTCTGGACGCTTTCAAGAAAGAGTTAGATAGAGCTCTTAAATATAGTGGAGTCAAGGCATATGGGGAGAAGGCAGGAATGGGATACTGATTGTGGATGATCAGCCATGATCACAGTGAATGGCGGTACTGGCTCAAAGGGCCGATTAGCCTATTCCTGCACCTATTGTCTATTGTCTATTGAGACGGACAGAGAGTCTGTAGATGTGAGGCAATGCAGCAGCGAGGTGGCGGACACCATACAGATGACAGAGGAGGAGGTGTTGGGTGTCTTGAAACAAATTAGGGTGGATAAATCACCAGGGCCCGACAAGATGTTCTCTTGGACCCTGTGGGAGGATAGTGCTGAAGTTGCAGAGGCTCTAGCAGAGATATTTAAAACATCCTTCGCCACGGGTGAGGTGCTGGAGGATTGGAGGAGAGCTAATGTTGTTCTGTTGTTTAAGGAAGGCTCCAAGAATAAGTCAGGAAATTATAGGCCAGTGAATGTGACATCAGTAGTGGGAAAGTTATTGGAAAGTATTCTAAGGGATCGGACATATAAATATTTGGTTAAACAAAGACTGATTAGAGATAATCAGCATGGCTTTGTGCGTGGTAAGGCATGTCTAACCAGTCTTATAGAGCTTTTCGAGGAATTTACCAGGAAAGTTAATGAAAGAAAGACACTGGATGTTATTTACATGGACTTTGGCAAGGCACTTGACAAGGTCGCACATGAGAAGTTGGCCAAGAGAGTTCAGTCACTTCGCATTGAAGATAAGGTAGTAAATTAGATTAGACATTAAGCTTCATGGAAGAAACGAGAGATTGGTTGTGGATGGTTGCCTCTCAGACTGGAAGTCTGTGACTGGTGGTGTGCTACAGGGATTGAAGATGGGTCCATTATTGTTTGTCATCTGTATCACTGATCTGGTTGATAATGTGTTAAACTTGATCAGCAAATTTACGAATGACACCAAGACTGTGTGGGGGGTGGGGGTGGTGGGGGGGAGTTGTGGACAGTAAAAAAATCTATCAAAGCTTGCTGCAGGAATCTAGACCAGCTAGAAAAATAGGCTGAAAAATGGCAGATGGAATTTAATGTAGACATGTGTGAAGTGTTGCACTTTGGGATGACCAACCAGAAAAGCTCTTACAGTAAACAGTAAGGTACTGATGAGTGCGGTAAAACAAAGAGACCTGGGAATATAAGTCTATAATTCATTAAAAGTGCTGTAACAGCTAGATAGGTTTGTAAAGAAAACTTTTGGCATATGGCTTTCATAAATCACAGTATTGAGTACGAGAGATGGGATGTAATGCAGAAATTGAATTAGATGCTGGTGAAGCTCAATTTGGAGTGTTGTGTCCAGTTTGGTCACCTACCTACAGGAAAGATATCTATAAGATTGAAAAAGTATTGAGAAAATTTACAAGCATACCAGCACTTGAGGATCCGAATTGTAAAGAAAGGTCGAATAGGTTTATTCCCTAGAATGTAGAGGATTGAGGGGAGATTTGAAAGAGGTATTATGAGGGGTAAAAGTAAGCAGGCTTTTTTCTACTGAGGTTGAACGAGACTAGAGGTCATGTGTTGAGGGTGAAAGGTAAAATGTTTTAAGGAGAACTTCTTCACACAGAGGGTTGTGAGAGTGTGGAACAAGCTGCCAGCACAAATGGTGGATGTGTGGTTGATTTCAACATTTGAGAGAATTGCTGATGTACATGGATGGGAGAGGAATGGAGGACTATGGTCTGGGTGCTATGGTTGGCAGATTAATGTTTTGGCAGGGACTAGATGGTCCAAATTGCCTCTTTCTGTGCTGTAGTGTTCTATAACTCTGTGATTAATTTTCAATTCCCTGACTCTGATTGCCACATTTTCACCAAGAATGTCCCGTCCCTGTGCACATCTATCCCCCATCAAGAAGGCCATAGAGCTCTTCACTTCTTTCTTGACAACAGATCCGACCAGTTCTGTCCATCACCACCCTCCTCCATCTGGTGGAATTGATCCTTACCCTAAACAATTTCTCTATTGGCTCCTCCCACTTTCTCCAAGCTCAAGGCATAGACATGGGCTACAAGGATATGGGCCCCAACTCTCCCTACCTTTTTGCTGGCTACGTGGAACAGTCCATGTTCCAAGCTTTCCCTGGCAATGCTCCACAACTCTTCTGTGTTACAATGATGACTGCATCAGTGCTGCTTCCTGCACCCATACTGAGCTTGTCAATTTCATCAACTTTGTCTCCAACTTCCGCCCTGTCCTTAAATTCACTTGGTCCATTTCTGTCACCTCCCTTCCCTTTCTCGATTTCTCTATCTCCATCACTGGAGACAAACTATCTACCGATATCTTTTATAACCCACTGATTCCCATGACTACATTGACTATACCCTTTCCCATCCTGTGTCCTGAGAAAATACCCTTCCCTTTTCTCAGTCCCTTTTTCTCTGCCACATCTGTTCCCAGGATGAAGCTTTTCTTTTCAGGGCATCAGAGTTTTTTGTTATGTCCTCTTTCCTCAAGGAATGGTTTCCTTTCTTCTACCATTGATGCTGCCCTCACCTGCATCTCCTCCGTTTCCCTGACATCCACACCTGCCCCATCTTCGCATGGCCTTAACAGGGATAGAGTTCCTCTTATCATCACCTACCACCCCATAAGCCTCCACATCCAGCACATTATTCTCTGCAACTTCCGCCATCTTCAATGTGACTCTACCACCAAATATATCTTTACCCGCGCCCCCCCCCCCTTTCCACTTTCCACTGGAATCGCTCCCTCTGTTATTCCCTCATCCAGTCATCTCTCCACACTAATCTCCATCCTGGCACTTATCCCTGAAAGTGGCAGAAATGCCACACCTGCCCATTCACCTCCTCCCTCACCTCCATTGAGAGCACCAAACAGTCCCTCCAGGTGAGGCAACACTGCAGAAAACTGTTAGGGCCATCTTCTGTATTCGGTGCTCCCAATGCGGCTTCCTCTACTTTGGTGAGACTTGGCGTAGTTTGGGGGAATGCTTTATTGAGCACCTCAGCTCCATCTGCAAAAAGTGGACTTCCCACTAGCCAGCTTTTCAACTCTTATCCCCACTCCTGTTCTGCCATGTCAGTCCATGGCTTCCTCTTCTGCCACAATGAGGCCCCTCTCAGGTTGGAGGAGCAACAGCTCATATTCTGTCCAGGTAGCCTTCAACCTGGATGGAAGATCCCAGCTTCCAGTAATTTTATTCCCTCTTCTTCTTTCCCCATTGTGACCTATCACATCCCCTGGTGCCCCTGCTCCTTCCCTTTCTCCCATAGAATTCACTATCACCTCCTATCAGATTCTTTCTTCTCCAGCCCATTACCTTTTCCACTTAAAACTTCATGGCTTCTTACTTCACCACCTCTCCCTCATCTACCTGGCTTCACCTATCACATTCGACTGTTTATTCCTTTCCATAGATGCTGCCTGATCTGCAGAGTTCATCCAGCATTCTGTGTGTGTGGCTCTGCATTTCCAGCACATGTATAGAAATAAGCAGGCCAGATCTTTTAAATGAAAGAAAAATGTCAAAATGTGGGAATCCAAAATAATACAACATTAACTGACTCAGGGGAGGTGGTTGGGTGTCTTGGCAGAGTGAGAGGTGATGAGGGGTATAGACAGAGTGAAAGCACACCGTCTGTACCCAAGGGAGGTGGTTGGGTGTCTTGGCAGAGTGAGAGGTGAGGGGAATAGACAGAGTGAAAGCACACCATCTGTACCCAAGGGAGGTGGTTGGGTGTCTTGGCAGAGTGAGAGGTGAGGGGTATAGACAGAGTGAAAGCACACCGTCTGTACCCAAGGGAGGTGGTTGGGCGTCTTGGCAGAGTGAGAGGTGATGAGGGGTATAGACAGAGTGAAAGCACACCGTCTGTACCCAAGGGAGGTGGTTGGGTGTCTTGGCAGAGTGAGAGGTGAGGGGTAAAGACAGAGTGAAAGCACACCATCTGTACCCAAGGGAGGTGGTTGGGCATCCTGGCAGAGTGAGAGGTGAGGGGTATAGACAGAGTGAAAGCACACCGTCTGTACCCAAGGGAGGTGGTTGGGTGTCTTGGCAGAGTCAGAGGTGATGAGGGGTATAGACAGAGTGAAAGCACACCGTCTGTACCCAGGGGAGGTGGTTGGGTGTCTTGGCAGAGTGAGAGGTGATGAGGGGTATAGACAGAGTGAAAGCACACCGTCTGTACCCAAGGGAGGTGGTTGGGCATCCTGGCAGAGTGAGAGGTGAGGGGTATAGACAGAGTGAAAGCACACCGTCTGTACCCAAGGGAGGTGGTTGGGTGTCTTGGCAGAGTGAGAGGTGATGAGGGGTATAGACAGAGTGAAAGCACACCGTCTGTACCCAAGGGAGGTTGTTGGTTGTCTTGGCAGAGTGAGAGGTGAGGGGTATAGACAGAGTGAAAGCACACCGTCTGTACCCAAGGGAGGTGGTTGGGTGTCTTGGCAGAGTGAGAGGTGAGGGGTATAGACAGAGTGAAAGCACACCGTCTGTACCCAGGGGAGGTGGTTGGGTGTCTTGGCAGAGTGAGAGGTGATGAGGGGTATAGACAGAGTGAAAGCACACCGTCTGTATCCAGGGGAGGTGGTTGGGTGTCTTGGCAGAGTGAGAGGTGAGGGGTATAGACAGAGTGAAAGCACACCGTCTGTACCCAAGGGAGGTGGTTGGGTGTCTTGGCAGAGTGAGAGGTGATGAGGGGTATAGACAGAGTGAAAGCACACCATCTGTACCCAAGGGAGGTGGTTGGGTGTCTTGGCAGAGTGAGAGGTGATGAGGGGTATAGACAGAGTGAAAGCACACTGTCTGTACCCAAGGGAGGTGGTTGGGCATCCTGGCAGAGTGAGAGGTGAGGGGTATAGACAGAGTGAAAGCACACCGTCTGTACCCAAGGGAGGTGGTTGGATGTCTTGGCAGAGTGAGAGGTGAGGGGTATAGACAGAGTGAAAGCACACCGTCTGTACCCAAGGGAGGTGGTTGGGTGTCTTGGCAGAGTGAGAGGTGATGAGGGGTATAGACAGAGTGAAAGCACACCATCTGTACCCAAGGGAAGTGGTTGGTTGTCTTGGCAGAGTGAGAGGTGAGGGGTATAGACAGAGTGAAAGCACACCGTCTGTACCCAAGGGAGGTGGTTGGGTGTCTTGGCAGAGTCAGAGGTGATGAGGGGTATAGACAGAGTGAAAGCACACCGTCTGTACCCAAGGGAGGTGGTTGGGTGTCTTGGCAGAGTCAGAGGTGATGAGGGGTATAGACAGAGTGAAAGCACACCATCTGTACCCAAGGGAGGTGGTTGGTTGTCTTGGCAGAGTGAGAGGTGATGAGGGGTATAGACAGAGTGAAAGCACACCGTCTGTACCCAAGGGAGGTGGTTGAGCATCCTGGCAGAGTGAGAGGTGAGGGGTATAGACAGAGTGAAAGCACACCGTCTGTACCCAAGGGAGGTGGTTGGGCATCCTGGCAGAGTGAGAGGTGAGGGGTATAGACAGAGTGAAAGCACACCGTCTGTACCCAAGGGAGGTGGTTGGGCGTCTTGGCAGAGTGAGAGGTGAGGGGTATAGACAGAGTGAAAGCACACCGTCTGTACCCAAGGGAGGTGGTTGGGTGTCTTGGCAGAGTGAGAGGTGAGGGGTATAGACAGAGTGAAAGCACACCATCTGTACCCAAGGGAGGTGGTTGGGTGTCTTGGCAGAGTGAGAGGTGAGGGGTATAGACAGAGTGAAAGCACACCGTCTGTACCCAGGGGAGGTGGTTGGGTGTCTTGGCAGAGTGAGAGGTGAGGGGTATAGACAGAGTGAAAGCACACCGTCTGTACCCAAGGGAGGTGGTTGGGTGTCTTGGCAGAGTCAGAGGTGAGGGGTATAGACAGAGTGAAAGCACACCGTCTGTACCCAAGGTTGGGGAATCAAAAACTAAAAGTATAAGTTTAAGGTGAGAGGGAAAAAAATTAAGAAGAAACTTGATGGACAATTTTTTTCACACAGAAGACAGTAACAATATAGAATGAGCTGCCAGAGGAAGTGGTTGAAGCAGGTTATGACATTTGGACAGGTAAAGAATGTGAATAGGTGAGGTTTATAGGAACATGTACAAATGGGACTAGCTCAGATGGGAATCTTGGTCAGCATGTGGGAGTTGGGCCAAAGGGCCTAATTATATGCTGTATGAATTCATAAGAACAGCTTCTGGGAGCTAGAAGAAAGTCAGGAAGCTAAGACCTGATGGCTTGAACCCCAAATCTGCAAACTTCTGCGAGTCAGCTGGGGAAGTCAAAAGCCCAATTGTCCGCTGGAGACTGGAGCCTGAAGAGGATGGCCTGTCCTGGGGTGAGAGAACTGTGTATTTGCGTAGGTGGGAGGGAAGGAGGAACACTGATTAACTGAGTTGTTTGTTGTGTTCTGCTGACTGTGGTGAGCATGCTATATTGGTGCTGGAATATGTGACGACACCTGTGGGCCCCCCCAGCACATCCTTGAGTGTGTCTGTTGTTAACATAAATGATGCATTTTACTGGATGTTCCAAAGTACTCTACAGTTGATATATAAATCAGAATCAGCTTCACCAGGTCTAAAAATTCCATTCAAATAATGGGAATTTCAAGGAAGTGCTTGGAGCATTATGTTGTAGTACTGGACTTCCAGAATGCTTTAGTAAAAGTTCCCGTTGAAAGTATCAAGTTGTGAGGATACAGTTCAACTGGATTTGGAACTGGGTGAAAGAGTGAGTGCACCAGGGAGTACTGATGGACTGGCATCTGTCAGTGATATAACTGTCTGGGAATGGAGACCTATATCCCACATCTCCCTCTGTAACTGTCTGGATTGGGAAATGAGGTACAAAATCGAAAGCAATGCCTTCGATAGGGTATCAGATTAGATGTAAGGCTAGGTAAAACTAAAGTACATGACATTTAATGCAGGGACAGGTGAAAGCACCAGGTGGCACTCACTGAGTTATAGGAGGGGCTCTGGCAGGGTAGGACTTTATTCCTTGAAGCATAGGGGACTGAGGAGAGAGCTTACAGAACCATGACAGCCATAGGTAGGGTGAATACACACTATCTCTGGTGGAGGTAAAGGAGAGGGATTTGCATTTCTGATTAAGGAGATCAAAACAGTAGTCCCAGATGAAATTAATGAGGGATTGTCCCGTGAAACTTTATGAGTGAAACTGACAAATCAGAAGGAGTTGGTCACCTTGTTGGGATTGTACTATAGATCTCCTATTAGTCAAAGGATTTAGAAGAACAAGTATGCAGGGAGATTTTGTGGAGTTGTAAATAGGTTGTCAGAATAGGGGATTTTAACTCCTAAATTCTAAGGGCTTTGATGGGTTCAGATTTGTTAAGTGTGTTCAGGACAGTACAGTATATTGAAGGCCCCACCAGGGAGAGGGCAAAACTTCATCTACTCTTGGGAAATGGGGCTGGGCAAATAAATGAGGTGTCAGTGGAGGAGAACTTCGGGTTCTGTGACCAGACTTCAATTAAATTAGCTATGGGAGGACAGATGTGGTCCACAACTTAATGTTCTGAACTTGGGTAAGATTAATTTTGATGGTACAATTAGTCAAGGGGAATTAGAACAACAAATATGGGGGGAGATTGTGCAGAGTTTTAAGAATAATAGATTGTTAGAATAGGGGAATTTAGCTGTCCCAACATAGACTGGGACTGCCATATTTCTAAGGAATTAGATGGGTTCAGATTTGTTAAGTGTGTTCAGGAAAGCTTCCTCACACAAAAGGAAAACGTTGTGATAATCATGAGGGATTTCAGGGTTGGAAAAATCAGAGTGGTGCTGAATCCCAAGAGAGGGAATTTGTAGAACGCCTATGAGATGGCTTTTTAGAGAGGCTTGTGGTTGAACTCGCTGGAGGAATGGCAATTGGGTGTTATGTTATGACCCATATTTAATTAGAGAGATTAAGGTAAAGGTGAATTCTATCGTATCATAAAATTCACTCTGCAGTTTCAGAAGAAGCTAAAATTGGATGTATCAGTATTACAGTGGATTAAAGGGTAAATATAGAGAATAAACATAGAGAAAAAGAGAGATGAGAGTGGATATCGGACTGCTGTAAAATGACACTGGGGAGGTAGTAATGTTGAACAAAGAAAATAGACTATTAGGACTTCCGGTAAGATGGCAATTGCTTAGCTGCTCCGAACTTTTGTTCCGTTACTGTCGCTACCTTTGCACTAAATGTCTCCATTTTATAAAGCTTAGTTAGGAATTATTTCAGTATCTCTTACTTGCCTGTGAATATATCTAACTTACAATGTCTAGCAAGAGTTCTAAATCCGGGAGAAAAGAAACTACGACTTCGTCGGACGTGACGATGGAGGCGTTTGAAAAGCTCCGAGACGAAATCTTAAAGGAAATTAAAACCGCTTTCAAACAGTTAGAAGAGAAACTGGATCGGATCAACGATAAAGTGGACAAACATGCTGAACACTTATCTTGCATCGATTCGACTTCTGAAGCTTTAGAAAGTCGGGTTCGATACTTGGAGACTCTCTGTTCCAGCTTAGAGGAAAAATCTAATAAACTTCTTTCCAAAATGGTGGATCTCGAAAATCGCAGCAGACGCTGCAACATCAGAATTCTGGGATTACCAGAGGCAACTGAGAAGGGGTCAACCGTGAAGTTTTTCGCCGAGTTTCTCTGTGAGATATTCGGGAAGGATCTGCTTCCAAACCCGCCCGAGCTCGAACGGGCACACAGAGTTAACGTCCCTCCCGGAATTCTGGGATCCCATCCACGACCAGTAATCCTGTGTTTCCATCAATACCAGGTAAAACACAGTCTGATTGTGGAGGCATGTCGCAGAGGCTCTTTTTCTTTCCAGGATACAACCATTCGCTTTGTGGAAGATTTTGCACCCCAGACCTTAAAGATGCGCGCTGAGTATAAAGGCACAATGAAAGTGCTTTTTGATCGTGGTTTCAAACCTTCCTTTCATAATCTTGCTGACCTAAGAATCAAGTTTAATACCGGGGAATTCAAGTGGTTCAAATCAGCGAAGGAAGCTGAAGCGTTTGTGGCAAGTCTTCCGGCTATCCAGTCATCTTCGGAATCTGATCGGGCCTCCTAAAATGGTGGATAAGTACTCCTCGTAGTAAAATTACTTTCTCTGGACTCAGAATTCACTTGAATCACTCAGACATTATTCACTGAAACTCTAAAGGCTGTTGACAATCTCTCCCGGGATTTGGTGTGTGTGTAATCTATTTTTACCTCTGTATAACTTTACCTACAGAGTTCTACAACTAATTCTAACTTGTTTTGGAGGTTTGAAGTCTTTAGTGAAGGCCTCCCTGTTTGTTGGTTCACAGTTCAACTGCTGATTTATTTTTCCTCTGTTTTAAATATTTATTTACTTTATCTCTTTCTTTTCTTCACCCCCTTTTTTTTCCATTCTCTGAATTTTTTTTTCTTTTCTCCCTTCTCGGTAAATGGTTGATAAATACTCGTCTTGAATTTATAATTTTCCGCTTCCTCTTTTTTCTTTTTCCTTCTTACCTTTTTTTTCCCCTTCTCTTACTTTATTCTTCTATAATATTTCGCGGGTAGGTTAGTTTTGGTTTTCTTCCGATTTTCTCTGTATTAAGTTGTATATCTCGGCAGAAGGTGTTCTAATCTGTAGTTATGTTTTCTAGTGCATAAACTAGTTACTGTTTGTTATAGCATTTATACGGAACTGCTGTCAATGACACAGATCTGGAAGTTGTATTTGGGTTAATTTTTTTGGTAGAGCTAGCTACTTGTTTTGGTAGCCGTCTAGTTCTGGGTTGTGTGGGTGGGGTGAGTTTTCCAATTCCAACATTTCTTTATTGTTTAGGACATGTTTATATTTTGACCTTACGAATCTATGTTTACATCTCTGCTCCCAGACTGCTATTGTACCGCTTGATTTTTTATATGCCTGCTGCCTTTTATGCATTAGTAATTGATAATGGCTAGTGCACTTAAATTCGTGAGCTGGAATGTAAAGGGATTGAATCACCCTGTTAAAAGGAGGAAGGTATTTTCACATATTAAACAACTCAAAGCTGACATTGCTTTCCTCCAAGAAACTCATATTCGTTGTTTTGATAACTCCCGGCTTCTGTCCAAGTGGGCGGGTCAGCATTTTCATTCATCCTTTGCTGCTAAAGCTAGGGGAGTCTCCATTCTTATTAACTCAAATATTCCTTTTGAACTCCATAATAAAATATCGGACACAAATGGCCATTTTATTATTGTTTCTGGTAAACTATACAACACTAAAGTTGCACTAGCAAACCTGTATGCCCCCAACTTTGATGATGTTAACTTCTTTGAACGGTTTTTTTCCTCACTACCAGACCTAAACTCATACTCTCTTATATTGGGTGGTGACTTTAACTGTTGGTTGGATCCTAAACTGGACCGATCGTCCTCTGTTACCAGATCACCTACCAAATCTGCCTTAGCTATTCAGTCGTTTCTCTCTAATTTTGGTATCTCTGATATATGGCGTTTCCTCCATCCTACGGAGAGAGATTATTCCTTTTTCTCACATGTTCACCATACCTTCACTAGAATTGACTATTTCCTACTCGATAACCAACTTATCCTATTTGCCCACACTTGTGACTATCAGAGTATACTGATTTCTGACCATGCCCCAATTACCCTCTCTCTGAACTTTCCTGGTCTCCCTCAGAGGAACAAACACTGGCGGTTCGATTCAACTTTATTATCGGATGATGATTTCGTAAAATTTATTAAAGACCAGATAACCTTCTATTTTAACACTAATACATCACCTGAAGTGCCATCCCAGACTGTCTGGGATGCCATGAAAGCATATTTGAGGGGTCAAATAATCTCTTACACAGCAAATCTCAATAGAAGATCCCGTGCAGATCGAGCAGACCTCATTAACCAGATCAAAGATGTGGATCAATTATATGCCCAAACTAAGAACCCTGAATTATACAAGAAGCGCGTTGAACTTCAAACTAAATTTAATCTTCTGTCCACTCAACCTGTCGAACGCCAACTTCTCGAAAGCAAGAGCCGCTTTTACATTCATGGGGATAAGTCTGGTAAATTCCTAGCCAATTAGCTGAGGCGTTCTAAAGCCAAACAACATATTACAAAGATCCGGAAGGAGAACGGAGACTTTACATCGGATCATTTAGAAATTAATGACGCATTTAAAAATTTTTATTCTCGGCTTTATTCCTCTGAATCCCTGAATGACAATATCTCTGTGGATCAATTTTTACAGAATCTGAATATCCCCTCACTTTCATCTGATTTCAAAGCCAAACTTAATGCGCCTATATCACTAGAAGAAATATCTTCTGCAATTTCTGCACTGTCCTCAGGGAAATCTCCTGGACCTGATGGGTTCCCTGTGGAATTTTATAAATCATTCTCCTCACTTCTTTCTCCTCAGTTACTTTCAGTATTAACTGACTCGTTTAACTACGGCAAATTGCCACCCTCTTTCAATGAGGCATCTATTATTCTTCTTTTAAAAAAGGGCAAAGACCCAACAGAGTGTTCCTCGTACAGGCCGATCTCTCTGCTCAATGTTGATGTAAAGATCTTAGCTAAAGTGTTGGCTCATAGATTAGAAACCGTTATTCCCTCCATTATCTCTGATGACCAAACTGGCTTTATTAAAAACCGTCTCCCTTTTTTTAACATTCGGCGTCTATTTAATATTTTATACTCAGTTCCAACTGGGACTCCTGAATGTGTTATCTCCCTTGATGCGGAGAAAGCATTTGATCGTATAGAGTGGAACTACCTTTTTGCAGTCTTAGAAAAATTTGACCTCGGCCAAAGTTTCATCTCTTGGATCCAATTGCTGTACCTGTGTCCTACTGCTTCTGTTCTAACTAACTTTCAGAAATCCCAAGTATTCAATCTCAAACGTGGCACCCGTCAGGGATGCCCCTTAAGTCCCTTTCTCTTTGATTTGGCTATAGAACCTCTGACGATAGCATTTCGAAAATGTCCTGAATTGACCGGGATTTGGAGAGGGGATGTTGAGCATAAAGTCTCTCTCTATGCTGATGACTTACTACTCTTTCTCTCATATCCGTCTACATCCTTACCTCTAATGTTTTCACTTCTTGACCAGTTTAGCCAGATCTCTGGCTATAAACTCAACTTACATAAGAGTGAACTTTTCCCAATTAATAAAGAAGCACAAGAACTAATATTTCGTGATCTCCCTTTTAAAGTAGTCCATAATCAATTTACTTATCTTGGAATTACAGTCACAAGGAAGTTTAAAGATCTCTTTCGTGAAAACTTTGTCAATCTTTCATATGCTACAAAACAGAATCTGGTACAATGGTCACCTCTATCTATGTCCTTGGTAGGTCGTATCAATGTTGTCAAAATGTATGTTCTCCCCAAATTTTTATACTTATTTCAATCTATCCCAATTTTTATTCCTAAATCCTTTTTTGATTCCTTAGACTCTATTATTTTGTCATATCTGTGGCAGAATAAGCGCTCTAGAATTAATAAAATCCACCTCCAAAAATCTAAAAAAGAGGGTGGCATGGCTTTACCTAACTTTCGCTTATATTACTGGGCAGCTAATATACGTTGTGCTGCCTTCTGGTCTTTCTTCCACGGTCAACCTGAGTGCCCTAACTGGGTGGCAGTGGAGTTGAGCTCCACTAAAGAATTATCTATATCTGCACTTCTTGGCTCTGCACTCCCTAGCAGTCTGCCCAGATCAATAGCTAATCCTCTGGTTAGACACACTTTGCGTATATGGGCTCAGTTCAGGAAATGCTATGGTTTCCAAGGGTTTTCCATTTCTATCCCTGTCGCACACAATCACCTTTTTTTACCTACCACGTTTGATTCAGCATTCCATGTTTGGTACAGGAAGGGCATTAGACATTTTGAAGATCTCTTCATTGATAACCGCTTTGCTTCTTTTCAACAGCTCTCTGTTAAGTTCAACCTGCCTAATGCTCACTTTTTCAGATATCTTCAAATCCAACACTTCACTGCTCCTTTAATTCCTAACTTCCCTGAAATGCCTGCGAAAAATGCTATGGACCTATTTCTCTCCATTAATCCACTAGGTAAAGGTTTAATTTCAATTATCCAAGATAAACTAGCAGCCTTACGACGGGCCCCTGTGGATAAAATTAAAATGGCCTGGGAGCAGGATTTAAATATCACCTTATCCGAGGAGAGCTGGGACTCAGTTCTCAAGTCGGTTAACTCAACCTCTCTTTGTGCTCTCTTACAGTTTAAGATTGTTCATAGAGCCCATATGTCTAAATCTAAACTATCTTGATTCTACCCTGGCATTAGTCCGCTCTGTGATAAATGCAAGAGGGGCGTGGCCTCTCTCATCCATATGTACTGGTTCTGTCCTAGCTTGGAGAAATTCTGGAAAGATGTCTTCACTACACTATCGGGTATTCTGAATCAGCACCTAGAACCTAACCCCTTAATTGCTCTGTTCGGTTTTTGGGGCGAGACAGATTTATGTCTGGGTCCGACCAAATGCCGAATACTATCCTTTGCCTCTCTCCTGGCGAGACGCTTGATCCTCCTTAGATGGAGAGATGTTGCCCCGCCCACTCATGCGCAATGGCTTAACGACATTATGGCCTGCTTGGACCTCGAAAAAATACATTATTCAGTTCTTAATTCAGATCTAAAGTTCCATAAGGTCTGGGGACCTTTTATCGAGTACTTTCATAACCTTCCTCTTGACTAGGGTTTTTTTTCTTTTCGGTCCCTTGCTTTCAGCTCCCTTTTTTGTTCTGGTAGTAGGCATTATTATCCTCTGTTGCTAAGTGTATTCACAGTCTGGGAGTTTGACTGTCCGGACTTATACTCTCTATATTGTGTGGTGGTTGGTCTGGAATTGTTGTTTTTTTTCTTGTGTTGTGGGGTTTGGGGAGGACACTAAGCTCACTTGTCTTTAATTTAGGTGCTTTTTTGTTAAATTCTCTTCCTTTGTAGCATATTGTTATTGTATGCTTAACCTTGCTCTGTATTAATGCTCCTCACTGGGATTTGGGGTTTTTAATTTTGTAAAATGTTTTGAAAAACTAATAAAAAAATTAAAAAAAAAAAAAAAGAAAATAGACTATTTTCTAAATGGGGAGAAAATTCAAAAATCAGAGGTGCAAAGGGACTTGGGAGTCCTCATGCAGGATTCTCTAAATTTTAACTTGCAGTTTGAGTCAAATGCAACGCTATCATTCATTTTGAGAGGACTAGAATACAAAAGCAAGGATGTGATGCTGAGGCTTTATAAGGCATTGGTCAGAGAGCACTTGGAGTATTGTGGCCCCTTATCTAAGAAAAGATGTGCTGACATTGAAGAGGATCCAGAGGAGGTTCACGAGAATGATTCCAGGAATGAAAAGGTTAACATATGAGGAGTGATTGATGATCTGGGCCTGTAACTTGCTGGAATTTAGAAGAATGAGTGGGGATCTCATTGAAACTTATTGAATATTAAAAGGGCTAGATAGAGTGGATACAGAGAGGATGTTTCCTATTGCAGTGGAGTCTAGGTTTAAAGGGAACATCCTCAGAATTGAGGGATGTCCATTTAGAACAGAGATGAGGAAATATTTCTTTAGCTAGAGGGTAGTGAATATATGAAATTTATTACCACAGACAGCTGTACAGGCCAAATCATTGGGTATATTTAAAGTGGAGGTTTTAAGTTCTTGATTAGTAAGGGTCTGAAAGTTATGGGGAGAAGTCAAGAGAATGGGGTTGAGAGGGAATATAAATCAGCCATGATGGAATGGCAGAGCAGACTCAATGGGCCAAATGTCCAATTCTGCTCCCATGTCTTATGGAACAAGAAAGGAACTTGCAAAAGTTGATAGGAGTAGTTTGTTTTCAAGCAAAGGGATATCTGGCTAGTGGGAGGATTTTAAAAGTGAGATTGAGTTCAGGACCTGCATGCTCGTTAGAGTGAAGGGCAAGGCTAACAGGAGTAGGGAACCCTGGACGATGAAGGACATTGAGGCCCTGGCCAGGAAAAAGAACAAGGCAGGGGTCAGGTACAGGCAGTTGGGATTCAGGAGTGTACTCAGGAAGGAAATCAGGAGAGCAAAATGAGGGGATGACATAGCTTTATCGGAGAAGATTAAGGATCTTAGAGATTAAGGATCAAAGAGATTTTATAATTATATTAAGGGAAAAAGAGTAACAATGGAAAGAGAATAGGGCACCTCAAAAACCAAAAAAATATGTGTGGAGCCACAGGAGATGGGGGAAGTTTGCTCTCTTTTTGCACTTTCTTATTGTAATTTATAGTATTTTTTATATATTGTACTGTACCGCTCCTGCAAAACAACACATTTCACGACATATGTCAGTGATAATAAACCTGAATCCAAGGTCCACAAATGAGCATTTTTCTTCTGTTTTCACTATGAAGAAAGTCATGAAAACTTTGGAACTTGAGATAGTTAATGGGGATGTTTCAGAGATAAACCACATTGCAGCAGATATCTTAAAACACGAAATCTCTGGGACCTGATGAGGCACGTCCCAGATTAGGTGAGAGGCTGAGGTATTTGCATCATCATTTACTACTGTTGAGGTGCCAGTAGACTAAAAGGTAGTGTTACGAAACCAGTAACTGGTTTCACTTACCAGCAAAGATAAATATGTCAGTTGAAGTCCAATGGTACTATTTTCAAAAGTTTTATTAATAAAGGGGCACAAAAATTAAGGTTAATACAAACATTCAGATAACATGCGTCAATACTCAATCTAAAACGCAGGTACATTAATAATCACTCAGAAATAAGCTCTTTCGTTGTCTAGGGTATAATACTGAGTCCAATTGGAAATATAAAGAGTCACTCTGAAGTCTGCAGGCTTTTCCCTTTTTGGTTTCACGTGTTGGAGAGAGAGAAGAGAGATTGTTAGGAAAAGAGAACACTTGCCGTTGTCTTTATGAATCAAATCCTCAGCCTCAGAGGATTTGGCTTCCCTGGTGTTAAATAAAAGCGATCTTCCGTTGGTTCTAGCCACAAACCCCGCATTCGGAATTTAACGCACGTGGCTTATTTCAAAATGGCTTCCCGTTCCCACGGGAAGCGTTATCGTGCTTCTTGGTGTCTCCTTGGTGCGTCTGAGGGTCGTCCTCTTTCAGACCCTTCTTTATACTGCCTCACGGGATCTCAGGTGTCAATCAGGTTGCAGGTGATGCAATCTCTCTCTCAACCAGCCCACTTTGCCCGAGGGCTTTACAATGTCCCTGTGAGTTGGCACGTCTGCAGTTCCCAGGTGTCTCCTGAGAACAATGCCACAGTCGCCAGCTTTTGTCCCAGTGGAATGCGGTATCCAGCACGTTGCTGTCTTTCCATTTCCTGTGTCCATTCGGCCTGTCTCTCTCTCTCTCTTGCTCTCTCTCTCGGGTCATTGACCCCCCTTTCACTAGGGCTCTTGCAATTCTCACAAAGGAGGGGGCTGGTATCATAACACCTCCCCTCTTAAAAAGGTTTTTACCAGCGGTTAAAACCCAGAGTGGTACAGTCTTACAGAAATTTTGAATCTAATACAATACAGAAGCTTTTCTTTTCACTACAGAGTAATACAGTTATACATTCAAGTCAGCATCTAAACAGTTAACAAGTACAGTGCCCCTTTAGTTAATATCTTAACATCTTAATATCTTAAAGTCTTGTAGCATCAGACTTCAATTCAATAACCACCTATTTATTTATTTCAGCCACAAAACTGCGGAGGTGTGATCTTAGCTTAGGTGCATCTACAAAAGTTTATGCGAATACTAATCGTTTCGGTCGGTTTACTTCGCCGGCAGGTCTCCAAAGGTCTGTCTTTATTATTCACAGGCTTTGGCGCAACCCGTAAAACCTGCTTTGCTGTTTAAAAAAAATGGCATCCCCATTAACCGTCACCTCTTTTCTGGCGAGCCCCCCCCCCGTTGGGACTTTGAGTAATTTGGCGTGGTGAACTCCCGCCCGCCTCGTTCATCGGGGCTATTTTTTCAACACCATGCCCCAAACTGTCAAGACCCTTCAGGCTATTTGTTTTTAATTCCAACTCCTCTTTCAGGTAGCATTTCGAATGCAACCTCTTCACACCCCACCCTGGCGTAACAATAGAGTGGGGGGCCCCGCTATTTCCCGACTCACTCTGTGAGCGATCTGCCAGGTTTAAAATTTCTTCCTTCGACTTGGGAACTACAGACTTTCCGTTTCCTTCAATAACAATCCTCATTCCCCCCTTAAATTCGGCATTAACCTTGGCCCCACTCTCGAATACAAACACCGTGGAACTCACACTTCCCACGGTTACCAAGGTTAACCCTTTTCCTACTGAACCAACCCTATCTGATCCACAGAGACGGCCGCCCCGTCCCCCTGAATCAAACACCTCAGACTTCCCCTGAGCTCTGTTACCAGGTTCAGCACCACGTGCGCCCCCATCTTGGACACACTCAAACGGGACATTGGCCCCTTCCAGGCTTTCAATACCCGTACCTTTTTCAAATTCTAACGACCCCCGATCCTTCCAGTTACTCTCTAGGCAGCCCCCCGTTGGGGAAGGCGCAACCCTGCGAGCTGAAACAACCTCCTCGGCCATTTCAGCTGACTTCTCCACAGCAAGGATACCCTTCCTCTCTAAGACTGCCCTCATTTCACTCTCGGGACCATCGAGAACACCTTTAGAACTCTGAACTTCTTCAAACAATTCTGCCAAACCAGACAGATTAACCATGTCCAACTCTGGACATTTTAACAACTTTATCCGTTTCTCAACTTTAGTTCCTACCTCTAGGACCTTTCTCTTCACTAAGGGCAGGGCTATTTCCTCTCCCTTACCCCCTTTTACTTTACTGCTTTCTGTTTTACCACCCTCGGAACCCTCATGGTACAGGGTCGGTAAAAACATCTTGGCCAGATTACTGCTGGCCCGATTTAAACTGCTCACTGCTTTTCTGGACAGGCTGCGTGTGACCGCGCATGCGCGATAGCTTTGTGACTCTAGGGGCGGGGCCACCGTACTCGCCGGTCGGCGGGTCGGCATCATGGCTGCCCAAATCCTCCCTCCTGCTAACACACTTTGTAACAACGCGACCCACTGCTCTTGTGGCCACTTCTGGTTCACTGCCACCTTTTCAAAAAGCAAGAAATAACTATCAACATCCGTCTCTTCGAACGGAGGTACTACTCTCAGCTCCCGACTAACATTAAACCGCTCTCTCCTTAGCTCCTCCCTCTCTCTTTCTCTCCCCGCTGCCGCTCTCTCGGCTGCTGCTAACTCTCTGATCCGAATTTCATGCTGTCTTTGCCTCTCAGCTTGATCCTGCTCGTTTTCCACCTCTAACCCCTCCGCCAAATTTAACAAGTCTGATTTGGTGCTCACCTCTAGCGCCGCCACAGTCGCGTTTTTCATAAATTCACACACGTCCATCTTTGCTGGTTTTTCTGTCTGGCTACCTGCGTACCAGATCCAAATTATTTTTTTTTGACTTACAATCCCAATTGACTGACCTCCCCCTTTTTGGTGTCAAATCCCGAGACGAGAACCCCACTTGTTACGAAACCAGTAACTGGTTTCACTTACCAGCAAAGATAAATATGTCAGTTGAAGTCCAATGGTACTATTTTCAAAAGTTTTATTAATAAAGGGGCACAAAAATTAAGGTTAATACAAACATTCAGATAACATGCGTCAATACTCAATCTAAAACGCAGGTACATTAATAATCACTCAGAAATAAGCTCTTTCGTTGTCTAGGGTATAATACTGAGTCCAATTGGAAATATAAAGAGTCACTCTGAAGTCTGCAGGCTTTTCCCTTTTTGGTTTCACGTGTTGGAGAGAGAGAAGAGAGATTGTTAGGAAAAGAGAACACTTGCCGTTGTCTTTATGAATCAAATCCTCAGCCTCAGAGGATTTGGCTTCCCTGGTGTTAAATAAAAGCGATCTTCCGTTGGTTCTAGCCACAAACCCCGCATTCGGAATTTAACGCACGTGGCTTATTTCAAAATGGCTTCCCGTTCCCACGGGAAGCGTTATCGTGCTTCTTGGTGTCTCCTTGGTGCGTCTGAGGGTCGTCCTCTTTCAGACCCTTCTTTATACTGCCTCACGGGATCTCAGGTGTCAATCAGGTTGCAGGTGATGCAATCTCTCTCTCAACCAGCCCACTTTGCCCGAGGGCTTTACAATGTCCCTGTGAGTTGGCACGTCTGCAGTTCCCAGGTGTCTCCTGAGAACAATGCCACAGTCGCCAGCTTTTGTCCCAGTGGAATGCGGTATCCAGCACGTTGCTGTCTTTCCATTTCCTGTGTCCATTCGGCCTGTCTCTCTCTCTCTCTTGCTCTCTCTCTCGGGTCATTGACCCCCCTTTCACTAGGGCTCTTGCAATTCTCACAAAGGAGGGGGCTGGTATCATAACAGTAGCAAATGTTGTGCCTTTATTTATGTGTAGCAAAGAAGCACCTGGGAACTGTAGACTGTTACGTCTTACACTTATGGTAGGTTATGTTACCGTGAGTGGAATAAGTATTTGGAAAGTCAGGGTAGATTAGAGAGAGTCAGCATGGAAGATCATACCTCATGAATTATGATTGTGAGTTTTTTTAGAAGAAGTAACCAAAAAAGTTGATGAAGGCAGGGCAGTAGTCATCTATATAGTCTTTAGTAAAGCCTTTGATAAGGTTCCGCATGGTAGGCTGCTATGAGAAGTTAGATCACGTGGGATTTTAGCTTGATGGTCCGAAGCAGATGGTGATGATGGAAGGTTGTTTGTCAGATTGGTGGCCCCCTACCTGGTAGTATTCCCCGGGGTTTGGTACTAGGCTCATTACTATTTGTCATCTATATCTGTATTACGGTTTGTAAGTTTGAAGGAAACACTAAAATAGGTGGTGTTGTAGACAGTGAAGATGGTTATCAAGAATTAGAGCAGAATCTTGACCAGCTGCATAAGTGGGCTAGGCAAAGGCAAATGGAGTTTAATTCGGGTAAGTGTAAGGTTGTAGTCACGCGCAACGCGCTGCTAAAGAAGCACACGGAAGCAGAGAGAGCTGAACTCAGAATGCTTTTACTGATTCAAAATCACGTGCTTAAATCTCCCCTCCCATGGGCCCCTGCAACCCACGGGACGGACGTGACGTCAGACTGTCCCCAGAAGGCCCGTCCCAAGCGGGTAGTTCCAAACGTGCTACCGCATGTCTGGCTGCGGCTCCCGATGGCGGTTCGAGTCTCGCATGTGCAGGCCGCCACCCCCCCCCCCCAAAACGTCCATTGGGGGAGTGGAGCCCCCAGCCTGGGTGGCCGGCCTTGCCAGCGCGGTGCGGGTACCCTCACTGGTTGCTCAATGTCCAAGTGTGCCGGTTTGAGGCGGTCCACTGTAAAAGTCTCTTCCTGGCCACCCACCTCCACGACACACGTGATTCCGTTGTGCCGGATCACCTTGAAGGGTCCCTTGTATGGCCGCTGTAGAGGTGACCTGTGCATGCCCCTGCGAATAAAAACATACTCACAGTCTCGGAGCTCTTTAGGGGTGAAGGATGGCGTGGGACCGTGCCTGGAGGTCGGGACCGGTGCCAGGGTCCCTACCTTGTCCCACAGCCTCGTTAGCATCGCTGCTGGAGTTTCATCCGAACCTCAGGCCTCTGGTACGAACTCACCCAGGACCGTCAGGGGGGGCGCCGTAGACCAATTTCGCCGAGGAGGTGTCCAGGTCCTCCTTGGGGGCTGTGCAGATGCCCAGTAGGACCCAGGGAAGCTCGTCTGTCCAGTTGGGGCCCCTGAGGCGCACCATCAGGGCCAACCTGAGATGCCGGTGGAATCGCTCTACCAAACCGTCGGACTGGGGATGGTACGCTGTGGTGTGATGCAGCTGCACCAGTGCTGTCCACAAACCAGACGTGAACTGTGCCCCTCTGTGGGAGGTGATGTCCATTGGGAGGGCCAAACCTGGCGATCCAGTTTGCAATGAGCACCCTGGCGCAGGACTCAGTGGACGTGTCTGTGAGCGGTACGGCTTCCGGCCATCTGGTGAACCTATCTACCATGGTAAAGATATACCTGGTGCCCCGGGAGATTGGCAGGGGGCCGACGATGTCCACGTGGATGTGTTGGAACCTCCGGTGCATCGGCTGGAACTGCTGGAGGGGAGACTTCACGTGCCGCTGGACTTTGGCGGTCTGGCAGTGTACGCAGGTCCTGGCCCAGTGTCTGACCTGTTTGCGCAAACCGTGCCAGATGAATCTGTCTGCTACCAGCTTGATGGATGGTTGGGCCAGGTCATGCAGCGTGTCGAACACCCGGTGCCTCCACGCCACTGGTACCACGGGTCAGGGTTTGCCGGTAGACATGTCGCACAGGAGTCGATCCGCTGCCCGGCCGATGGAGACGTCCTCTAACTGGAGCCCCAAAATGACGGTGCGGTAAGCCAGGATCTCGGTGTCCGACCGTTGTGCTTTCGCTAGTGCTGCATAGTCTATTCCTGAGGACGATATGCCTACTGAGTGGAGGCAGGGCTGAGACAGTGTGTCGATGATGACGTTGTTCTTCCCTGCGATGTGGCGGACGTCCGTGGTGAATTCTGAAATAAAGGACAGGTGCCTCTGCTGCCGAGCCGACCATGGGTCCGATACCTTGGCCAGTGCGAAGGTGAGGGGCTTGTGGTCCGTATACACGGTGAACTCCCTTCCCTCGAGGAAATACCGGAAATGCCGGACAGCCAGGTAGAACGCTAGCAACTCTGTCGAAGGCGCTGTACTTCACCTCTGGTGGCCGTAGGTGCTGGCTGAAGAAAGCAAGTGGTCACCACTGATCCTCGACGAGCTGCTCCAGGACTCCGCCGACTGCCGTGTCGGAAACGTCGACTGTGAGTGCCGTGGGTACATCGACTCTCGGGTGCACTAGGAGGGCCGCCTTTGCCAGCACCTCCTTGGTCTGCTCGAACGCCTCCGTGGACTCCGCGTCCCATGCCACTTCTTCGGCCTTGCCGGCGATCAGGTGGAACAAGGGTCTCATGACGCATGCTGCCAGCGGCACGAACCAATGATAAAAGTTGACCATCCCTACGAACTCCTGCAGGCCCTTGACCGTGCTGGGCTTGGGAAACTGGCGAATGGCCTGGACCTTGTCTGGTAGGGGAACTGCGCCATGTCGGTTGACTCTGTGGCCCAAGAAGTCGATCTCCGTCAGCCCGAACTGGCACTTCGCCGGATTGATTGCCAGTCCGTGGTCGCTCAGGCGTTGGCAGAGCTGGCGCAAATGTGCCACGTGCTCTTGGTGCAAACTGCTGGCCACCAGGATATCGTCCAAGTAAATGAAAATGAAATCAAGGCCGCGTCCCACCTAGTCCATGAGCCTTTAGAAAGTTTGGGCTGCATTCTTGAGACCGAAAGGCATCCTCAGGAATTCGAACAAGTCAAACGGGGTGATGAGGGCTGTCTTGGGCACGTCGTCGGGGTGCACTGGGATCTGATGGTATCCCCTGACCAGGTCGATTTTGGAGAAGATGGTTGCTCCGTGCAGGTTCACTGTGAAGTCCTGGACGTGGGGTACCGGGTATCTGTCGGCAGTTGTGGCGTCGTTGAGCCTTCTGTAGTCTCCTTGGGCACCATGTGCAGCGGGGATGCCCACAGGCTGTCTGAGCGGCGTACGATTCCCAGCTCTTCCATCATCCTCCTTGGCGAGGTGGAGCTTGTCGGGTGGGAGCCCTGTGAACTCGGGCGTGCAGCGGCAGTCCTTGCGTGGGGATGTGGTGCTGCACACCGTGCTTGGGGTCGGCCGTGGAGAACTGTGGGGTGACTATGGAGGGGAATTCCTCCAACACCCTGGCGAATTCGTTACCCGAGAGGGTCACGGAATCCAGGCGGAGGGCTGGTAGCTTGGCTTCTCCAAGCTGGAAAGTCTGGAATGTCTCGGCGTGGACCGAACGCTGACCTTTTAGGTCGACCAGGAGGCAGTTGGCTCGTAGGAAATCTACCCCTAGTAGTGGCTGTGATACCGCTGCCAACGTGAAAGTCCAAGTGAAACAGCTGGACCCAAAATGCAGTGAGATAGTTCGTAGGCCGTACGTCCAAATACTGGTGCCATTTGCAGCGGTGAGTTCGGGGCCTGGGACCGCGTTACGAGTGTCCATGTTAGAGGGGGGGAGTATGCTGACTTTGGTATGGTGTCTACCAGGAAGCGCCACCCGGAGTGTCGGTCCCAGAGGTACAGGAGTCTGTCTCGGTGGCCAGCCATCGTAGCCATTAGCGACGGCTGGCCCTGGCGTTTCCCAGAAAAGCACATGGTGGTCGGCAGCGACGCGCACCTGAGCTCCATCTTTGGTGATAGAAACACCATTGTTCCAAACTTCCGTCATTTACCCCCATGGGTCTCGACGGCTTCGGTTGTGGGACCTGGGCTTTGGGGTATGCGATTGTGGCTAAGCCCATGGAGGCTGCTCCACGTTGCTTGCTCTGCCAAAGGACATCTGCTTTAGCCGCGACCCTACGTGGGTCGCTGAAATCCTCACTCGCGAGGAGGAGGTGAATGTCCTCTGGCATTTGCTCGAGGAACAAGTGTTCAAATAAAAGGCACGGCTCATGGCCGTCCATGAGCACCAGCATATCATTCATGAGCTCGGATGGTGTGCAGTCGCCAGGCCGTCCATGTGTAGGAGACGCACAGCCCGTTCGCAGCAAGAGAATCCGAAGGTACGAATCAGGAGCGCCTTAAGCTTAGTGTACCCGTCCTCTGTTGGTGGCTGGCGTAGGAAGTCGATGAACCAGCCTGCCGTCTCCTGGTCGAGCGTGCCGACCACATAGTAGTACTGCATGGCGTTGGCTGTAATGTCTCCGATACTGAACTGGGCCTCAGTTTGCTCGAACCAAACGTGGAGCTGAGTGGCCCAGAGAATCTGGAGCTTCAGAGAGACCGCGTTGTACGAGTTGTTGGAACTCATGGCTGGTCGCTGAGTCGCCGGCTCCAGATGCCATCTGGAACGTCAGGGTCACCAATGTAGTCACGCGCAACGCGCTACTAAAGAAACACACAGAGGCAGAGAGAGCTGAACTCAGAATGCCTTTACTGATTCAAAATCACACGCTTAAATCTCCCCTCCCCTCCCCTGCAATCTGATGTCAGACTGTCCCCGGAAGGTCCGCCCCAAGTGGGTAGTTCCAAACGCTCTACCGCGTGTCTGCCCGCGGCTCCTGATGACGGTTCGAGTCCCACGTGTGCAGGACGCCACAAGGTGTTGTATTTTGGGAACATAAATCATGGCAGGACTTTGACAATTAATGGTCGGACCCTGAAGCTGTGTTCTGTGTTGATCACACATCTATAGGAAAGATAGCATTAAGCTATAATGAGTGCAGAGGATGTAATCAGGTCTCAAGGGACTTAGTTATGGAAAGAGGTTGAGCAGTTTGGGACTTAATTCAGTGGGATTAATGATTATAAGAGGTGTTAAAAATCATGAGGGTCCTAGATAGGATAAATGCATGCCGTCTTTTTCCCATGGTTGGAGAATCAAGAATTAGAAGACAAGGGTAAAGTGAGAGGGGAGAAATTTAACAGGAACCTGAGTGGCAATGCTTTCACCAGAGAGTGGTCAGTGTATGGAACAACTGCCAGAGGAAGCAATGAGCCAGGCATATCAACAGCATCGAATAAGAAACTTGGACAGGTACATGGATAGGAAAGATTTAGAGATATAGGCAAACAAGACTAGCTTTGTCAGCATGGACCTGTTGAGACAAAAGGCCTGTTTCCATGCTGTATGGCTCTGTGACATTCAATGAATGGTGCTCAGCTCTAAAGAGAAGTGGTTCCTCAGTACTAAGTCAATGACTCCCCAAGGTTAGTGATGCCCACAGCCCAAGACTATGCCTTTAATTATGCTGTATCCAACTTTGAAATTCAGGAATCATTTCAGATGAGTTGCCAGGTTAATTAACTTCTGTGTGAAGACATGACAAACAGGTGAACAACCTTGTTTTTTTTACTTCTTTTCTCTAGTGTTGAGGTGGAGGGTCAATATTTCACCTTCAAATTTCTTTACAGTTCTGCTCACATTGGCCCAACAAAATACCCATTTTCTGTTGGACAGCTGTCACATGGCCGACGACTATTCTGGTGCATGTGCTTGTCTGTAATGTTCCATGTATGGCTGTACAGCTCTCCAAACCTGTCAACAGAAATCACAAAGGATCACATTTCAATCAACACAGCGCCTGATGAGAATTACTTGGCTCATACCTCACCCTGGGACTGAGCTGGCGAAGCATTCACTGCTCAGAATGACCTGCCAACCTCACTGCATACATAATAAATTTACTTTGAACTTTTGATTTTGTTATCAAGGTACAACCCTGAGATTCGTTTTCTTGTGGGCATATTCAGTAAATCCATGAAACACAATCAATGAAACAGGACAGACAAACAACCAGTGTACAAATGACAGCAAACTGCAAATACAAATGGAAAAATAAATAAATAAACAATAAATATCGAGAACATACGATGAAAAGTCCTTGAAGGTGAGTCCATAGGTTGTGAAAACAGTTCAGTGACTGGGTGAGTAAAGTTGAGTGAAGTTATTCACTCTGGCTCAAGAGCCTGATAGTTGGGAAGTGATTACTGTTCCTGAACCAAGAGGTGTGGGTCCTGGTGGTGTGCAACTTCTTCCTGATGGCAGTAGTGAGAGGAGAGCATGGCCTGGATGGTGGGGGTCCTTGACAGTGGATGCTGCTTTCCGTGTAGATGTGCTCAGTGGTAGGGAGGGTTTACCTGTGATAAACTGAGCTGTATCCACTACTTTTTGTAGGATTTTCTGTTCAAGGGCATTGGTGTTTCCATACCAGACCATGATGCAACCAGTCAATATACTCTCCACCATACACCTATAGAAGATTGTCAAAGTTTTAGAAGTCATGCCAAATCTTCACAAACTTCATGGAAGTAGTGGCACTGCCGTACTTCCTTCATAATTTCACTTATGTGCTGGGCCAGGGTAGATCCTTTGAATTGATAACACTGAAGAATTTAAAGTTACTGATCCTCGCCACCTCTGATTCCACAATGAGAACTGGCTCATCGACCTCCAGTTCCCTCCTCCTGAAGACAACGATAAGCTCCTTGGTCTTACTGACATTGAGTGAGAGGTTGTTGTTCTGGAAATTGTGGAGGAGATGCTGTTGCCAATCCAAACTGACTGGGATCTGCAAGTGAGGAAATCAAGGAACCAGTTGCACAAAGATGTATTGAGACCAAGGTCTTGAGGCTTATTGATTAGTTTTGAAGGGCTAATGGTCTTGAATGTTGAGCTATAGTTGATAAAGTGCATCCTGATGTATGCATCTTTGCTGTCCAAATGTTCCAGAGTTGAGTGAAGAGCCAATGAAATGGCATCTGCCTTAGACCTGTTGTGCCAGTAGGCAAAATGGACCGAATCCAACTCTCTTCTCAGGCAGGAGTTGCTATGTTTCATCACCAAATTCTCAAAATATCATCACAGTGGATGTAAGTGCTACTATATGAAAGTTATTGTGGCAGATTACCATGTTCTTCTCAGACACAGGAAGAATTAAAGCTTGCTTGAAGCAGGTGAGTACCTCAGACTGCTGAAGTGAAAGGTTAAAGATATTGGTGAACACTCCAGCTAGTTGATTAGCACAGGTCTTTAGTACTCAGCCAGGTACCCCGTCTGGGCTGAATGCTTTCTGTTGGTTCACCTTCCTGAAGGAGATCTCATGTCAGCCTCAGAGACTGAAATCACAGGTTTGTCTGGGCTGTAGGAATTCATGAAGGTTCCTCTATGTTTTGACAGTCAAAACAAGCACAAAAGGCATTAAGCTCATCTGCAGGTGAAGCCCTGTTGACACCTATGTCGATTGGTTTCACTCTGAAAGGGATAATACCATTCAAGCCCTGCCATAGCTATCGAGTATCCGTCACTGATTCTGTTTAGTCTGGAATTGCCACTTTGTCTGTGAGATGGATTTCCGACAATCATACCTCAACCTCTTGAATCTCACTTGAAAGCCACTATTCTGGCCCTCTGCAGATCGTGGATCTCATGGTTCATCCAGGGCTTCTGGTTGGGGAAGACTAAGTGCTTTTGTGGCAACACACTCATCTATGACTGTTTTTATAAAGTCTGTGCCAACTGTGGTGTTGTCCTAATCTCCGAAGATTTGCTCTTTAGCGTCTGCCTGTCTGCAGGTCAGAGAAAGACAACCAAGTGATCTGATTTCCCGAAATGCGGCCTGGGCATGGTAGGCATTCCTTGTCAGAGTATAGCAGAGGTCTAGTGTGTTGGGACCCCTGGTACTGCAGGTTATATGATGACAGAGATTTTTACCAAACAAGCCTGATTGAAGTCCCCATCTATGACATGAAATGCATCGGGATGGACTGTTTCCTATTTGGTGATAGCAGCATTCAATATCTTGAATGTCTGATTACCATCAACTTTTGGTGGTGTGTAAACTGTGGTCGGGATCACAAAGGAGAACTCTCTTGGTAGGTAGAACTGTCGGTACTTAATTGCTGGATGTTCCAGGTCGGGGGAATGAGAGTGTGGAAAAAACACATCTGAGTACCACAGAGAGTCAAAGTAGATTTATTATACTGTATATGTATCCATCACCAAACTGAGATTTGCTTTATTACAGGAAAATAAAGAAATTCCATAGAAATTCTGAGTATACAGAAACAAAGACTGACAAATAACCAATGTGCAAAACACGACAAATTGTGCAAATAAAAAATTAATACTGAGAACATGAGTTATGGAATCCTTGAAAGAGAGTCTGTAGGTTGTGGAATTGGTTCGGTGTTGAGGTGAGTGAAGCTATCCATGCCAGTTCAGGGGCCTGATGGTTATAGGGTAATAACTGTTTCCGAACCTGGTGGTGGTGCGGGACCTAAGGTCTGATGGTAGTGGCGAGAAGAGAGCGTGGCCGGGATCGTGGGCATCCTTGATGATGGATACTGATTTTCTTGTGGAACTGCTCCATGTAAGTGTGCTCAATGGTGCAGAATGACATGGTATAGACAGTCACCTACTGTAACTACCCAGCCAAAGGTTAAGCGATGAGTGCTAATATGGGCACCTGAAGGAACTCCCTGCAGATTATTGATTTACCTCCCTTGTCATTGTAGGGTAGGTATGATCCCAGTTTCACAATCTAGAGTTGTTGTGAAATTACATCAGCATTGTAGATTCTCTGCAGCTTTGCCTTTGCAGAAGGACAGAAAATTAACATCCAGCAATGGCATTAACTGCTGAATTAGTAATAGTTAAAAAGGCACTTGCAGGCTATGACAGACATGGGTGCTCATAGATACGTACACACACACAACCATATACTCTTGTAACGGTGGAGAGGACTTTACTTTCTAATTCCTGCCTCAATATAGCAAAGTTAATGATGACCACTTTGCACTAAGATGCACTTTTTTTGTTCTAATTGTATTCTTAATTTATGTTTTTCTTGTAAGTGCTGTTTATCGGACGCTATGTGCCTATGATGCTGCTGCCAGGAGTTTCCCACTGCACCTGTACACACACATGCGGCAATAAACTCCAGTTTGACTTTGTTGGTCAGCCAAACAGAGAAGAAAGGAGGAAATCACCTCTCAGCAGAACATAAAGGTGTATCTGGGAAATGGGGCAGCCAATCCTGGCACACACAACACAAGGGCAATGAGCAGGGGAAGGTAAACAAATACCTAAGTATTGGAGATCTAAAATAAAACCAGTGTACTGGAAAGGCTCAACAGATCATACAGTATCCATAAGGAAGGAAACATTTCAGGTCAGAGCCTCGTCATTAAAACACATTCAGCATTTTCTGCTTTGATTATTGATGACCAAATAATCTGTTTTGTTCACATTGACTGACAAACAAATAGTAATATCAAAGGTACATAAATAGTACTAAAAGTAGTGAATTCGGCCCAGTCCATCACAGGTAAATCCCTCCCACCACTGAGCACGTCTACACGGAGCACTGCCACAGGAAAACAGCCCCTTCCAGGCCATGATTTCCTCCTGCTGCTGCCATCAGAAAGGAGGGATGGCAGTCTCAGGTCCCACACCACCAGATTCAGGAACAGAAAGGAGGGATGGCAGTCTCAGGTCCCACACCACCAGGTTCAGGAACAGAAAGGAGGGATGGCCGTCTCAGGTCCCACACCACCAGGTTCAGGAACAGAAAGGAGGGATGGTAGTCTCAGGTCCCACACCACCAGGTTCAGGAACAGAAAGGAGGGATGGCAGTCTCAGGTCCCACACCACCAGGTTCAGGAACAGAAAGGAGGGATGGTAGTCTCAGGTCCCACACCACCAGGTTCAGGAACAGAAAGGAGGGATGGCCGTCTCAGGTCCCACACCACCAGGTTCAGGAACAGAAAGGAGGGATGGCCGTCTCAGGTCCCACACCACCAGGTTCAGGAACAGAAAGGAGGGATGGTAGTCTCAGGTCCCACACCACCAGGTTCAGGAACAGAAAGGAGGGATGGCCGTCTCAGGTCCCACACCACCAGGTTCAGGAACAGAAAGGAGGGATGGCCGTCTCAGGTCCCACACCACCAGGTTCAGGAACAGAAAGGAGGGATGGCCGTCTCAGGTCCCACACCACCAGGTTCAGGAACAGAAAGGAGGGATGGCCGTCTCAGGTCCCACACCACCAGGTTCAGGAACAGAAAGGAGGGATGGCCGTCTCAGGTCCCACACCACCAGGTTCAGGAACAGTTACTGTTGTGTCTGTGCACAACTACATATTGATTAAATAAAAGCACATATGTGAGAGATGGCTTTAACTGGCATATTCACATTGCACTGAGAGAGAGCAACGTGCATGCGCAGACAACAGATCAATACGTAGCCACTAAGGGGGAGAGGTCATTGCTCCAAAAGAAATAGATCCACACATTACACTTCCCCCCCCCCCCCCCAGATTAATGCAACATAAAACTGTCTATGCACAAAACATTCAGTTTCCCTTTCACAAACCATATTCAAATAAACATACTTCCACAATAACAATCTATAACTAACTTCACAGTTCTAAAGGCTCAGTTTTTTGGGTGACGCTCTGTTTCTTTCAGGACACTGCCTCTGTGCCTTGGAGTGGCATCAGGTTTGGTAGGGGTCTTGTCTAAGACAACATTCTCAGTTACCAGTGTCATGTTTCTATCAGAGACATGACCATCACTGAGAGGTAAGTCTGGTGACTGTAATGTGTCCGTCTTGTTGGATGCAATTAACTCAGGTGTGTTCTTCAGTTGAGCATCCAGTATCTGGTCCACATGACATCTCCAACATCCACTCTGTACATCAGTGGTCCAGTACTTGTAGCTATCCTACCGGGTGTCCACTCGTCTTCTTGGTAGTCATGCTCTAGGACTTCCTGTGCAATCTCAAAGCTCCTTGTTGCTTCACTTGGCAACCGGCTGAACTGTTTATTCTGTGCTTCTCTCTGGAGGTCTGGTTTCAGGAGTTCTATGTGAATTCTCAGATTCTTGTTCATGAACAGCATTGCAGGTGTTTGATTTGTCGTCGCATGAACGGAGTTCTGATAAACGAAAAGAAGTTGCTCACCTTGTGCTGTAGAGAAATGTTCTCCTTGTCCATCGCTTTAATGGACTTCTTGAAGGTTTGGATAAACCTTGCAGCTAACCTATTCATTGCTGGGTGGTGAGGAGCTGACTTGAAATGTCTGATGCCATTTTTCTTCATGAACAATTGAAATTCTGATGTGTATTGTGGTCCGTTGTCACTCACAATTTGTTCTGGAAAGCTATTTCTGACCAAGATAGTCCTCAGAGCAGAGACAGTCTTTGCTGAGGTGTTTGACTTCATTGGTATAACTTCCAGCCACTTCAAATGAGCATCCACAGCAATCAGAAACATGGAGTCCATGAATGGCCAGCAAAGTCAATATGTACTCATTGCCATGGTGACAATGGCCACTTCCACAGGTGGAATGGTGTTTGTGGGGGTGCATTTTGAACTTTTTGGCATCCCAAACAGCTTTTGGCCAAGCCTTCAATCCACTTATCTATTTCCAGCCACCACACATATTTCTGGGTGAGACTCTTCACCTTGACTGTACCCAAATGCCCTTCATGCAGACTCTCTAGCACTCTGGTGTGCAGTTTAGAGGGAACCACAACACGAGATCCACACATCAGCATTCTTTGACATACAGACAGTTGGTCTCGTCTTGCTGAGAACTCTGGAAACATAGGGTTACCATGAGCTGTCCATCCTTGCATCATGATTTCATAGACTTTTGACAATGTTGGGTCATTCCTTGTTCCCCTTTGTATTTCAGAACTTGGTACCAGCAACTGGTCCATCAGCATTGCTGTGTTGTTTGGTAGCCTTGAACTCTATGTCATAAGAGTGGGTTCCTAGGAATAGTGACCAACGTTGTAACTGGGTAGCAATCATCACGGAATTCCCTTCCTGGGAATGAAAATGGACACAAGGGGCTGGTGATCTACACTAGCATAAACATCTGTCTGCAGAGGTAGTGATGGAACTTTGCTATTTGCCATACTAGACTAAGGGACACTCTGTTGATCTGTGTGTAGTTGTGTTCTGTGCTCGTCAATGATCTGTAAGCAAATGCAATTGGACGTTCAGATCCATCTTTCACGCTGTGTGACAAATCGGCTCCAATGGTTCACACGCCAGTCTGATGGGCAGGGATGGGCCATAATGGGTGAGCAGTTCATCGGATGTTATTAGTCTCTTTGTTTTCTTGAATGCTTTTTCACATCTTTCTGACCATTCCCACTTTGCTCCAGAGTGTTTAATGGATACATTGCTGTAGCAATGTTTGGGAGAAACCGGTGGTAGTAGTTAACTAGTATAACCTGCGTTGTGACACATTTTCCACTTTGGCTGCCTGTGGCACTGCTTCAATCTTCTCTTGTGATTTCTGTAAGCCAGGCTTGTCAATGACATGTCCACAATATGAGATTCATTCTTGAAATACTCATACTTCTCTCTCTTTGTGCACAGACCACACTCACTCAGCCTGGTAAGCTCTTTACCAAGGTTCTGGAGGTGCTCTTCATCATTCTTGCCAGTCACTATGATGACATCAGTGTGTTCCTGGGACACCTTGGAGCACTTGGTCTATTGCTCTTTGCAAAATTGCTGGAGCTGATGCCACACCAGTAATGAGATGATTATACTGGAACAGTCCATAGTGAGTTTTGATTGTGAGGATCTTCCTGCTCGACTCCTCAATCTCCATTTGCAGATAGGATTGTGACAAGTCAATCTTTGAAAACCTCTCCCCACCTGCCAAAGATGCAAAAATGTCTTCTATTCATGGCAGGGGATACTGCACAGTACACAGCACTGGGTCGATGCTCACTTTGAAATCCCCACATATGTGAATGACTCCAGCCTTCCCTTTCTTGATCACTGGATAATGTGTGTGGCCCAGTCACTCAACTCAGCCTTGGAGTTAATTCCAGACACTTCCAAACTCTGCAGTTCAGCATCCACTTTAGGACAGAGTGCTTAAGGCACTGGGCATGCTTTATGGAATCTTGGTGTTGCTGTTTCATTCAGTTCAATTCTGGCCTTAAGCCTTTGGGTTTACCAATCCCTTTCTCAAACACCTTCTCATTAGCATTAAGCAGCTGTGCCAGTCTCTGGTTAGAGCTACCATTTGGGCTGCCAGTCTAGTTGGATTTTTCTCAACCATTCACATCTGAAAAGTGCTGGCCTCCACTTTTCAATATATAAAGCTCTAACTGTTGTGTTTGGCCTCCATACATCACATGTACTTTTGACTTTTTCACCTGTGTAGGTCTTTAGCATCAATGAGGTCTTCTCAAATGGTATCTTAGAAAACAGTCTGCTGCAGTCAGACTCTGGAATTTTGGACAAAGCTGACCCTGTATCCAGCTCCATTTACAGTTTTACACCAAACACATCTATTGTGATCTGTTTCAGTTATACTATGTAGTTCCAGGCATGACAGTTCACCTTTGTCAGACTCTGTGTTGTCTGATTCTGTTTTACATTCAGTAACTTTATACATTTGCTTAGTTTTGAATTTGAGACTTTTCACTTGGTTGTGCTTTTTGTCTGCATTGTGCATTCTCTCTGTGACCTTGTCTGTGACACTTTCTGTAAACTTTTTCTTTGAACCAACAGTCATATTGCAATGGTCAATGCCTGTTCTAAGGTTAGATCTCTTTCTGACAGTAGCCTCTCTTGAGTGCTTTGACTACACATGCCATCTACAAGCCTGTTCCTTAATGCATCAGAAAGTCCATCTCTAAGGTCACAGTACTGGGAAAGTTTGCGCAGTTCTGTTTGTTAGCGTCTGTGACGGTGTTCTTGTGCTGTTTAACTCTCGATGGTTTGTCCCGTAACTGGCTGTGCAGTTGGTGATATTCTCTGCCACTCAGGTTCAAACTTGTCGCCAATTTACTGTGTTTGTGCACAACTACATATCAATTAAATAAAAGCACGTACACGGGAGATGGCTTTAATGTTGCAACGAGAGAGAGAGCGAGAGAACAATACCATGTGTAAACAGCAGCGCATGCACAGACAACAGATCAGTACATAGTGCTAAGGGTGGGGGGCATTGCTCTGAAAGAAATAGATCCATACATTAGAGTTATTACCCTACAACCATCAGGCTCCTAATTCAGCATGGATAACTTCACTCACCACAAATCTGAACTGATTCCAACTGATGGACTCACTTTCAAGGACTCTACACCTCATGTTCTCAGTGTTGTTTATTTATTTACTTACTTATTTATTATTTCGTTTTTCTTTTTGTATTTGCACAATTTGTTATCTTTTGCACATTGACTGTTTATCCATTTTTGTGTGATGTGTAGTTTTTCACTGATTCTGTTGTGTTTCTCTGCATCTACTGTGAATGCCCACAAGAAAATGAATCTCATGGTGGTTTATGGTGACATATACAACATATATTATTTGATAATAAATTTACTTTGAACTTTGAACAATCATTGTTCATTGCCTTTGGGAAGATCTACTATTCATCTTTAGGGAGGGCAATGGGGTCATCTCTGTCTCCCAAAAAAGAAGGTAGAATCGCTACAAAACATTTCATCCTAAAGGCACTGTTTCTGATACAGCAGTGTCCAGTCAGTATCTCACAGGATGGACAACCTGGATTGTGCAAGGTTGAGTGGAGTGGGATTGTGACCCACAGACTTCTGTCTCAGAAGCTAATGTGGATGGATTCACCTTAGCCTTTAGGACAAAGGGTCATGGGCACACACACACACACACACACACACACACACACACACACACACACACACACACACACACACACACACACACACACACACACACACACACACACACACACACACACACACACACACACACATCCAATCAGCCGCACAGCAGTGGCTCTGAGATTATCTCTGTCACGTTTCCAAGTTGACGCTCAGATGCAAGGATAATGATGCAATCAGAGAGCCAAACTCATCCTTCTGTCAGTCACCCAGTTAATTTTAGATCTGGACAGCAAATTGGAAATGTAAAACAGAGCAACTGAGAGATTCAGAGGAAGTTTGCAAGAACAATTGTAGGAATGAAAGACAATATATGAGGAGTATTTGATGTCTCCAGGCCTGTACTTGATGGAGTTCAGTAGGGTGAGAGGGGATTTCATTGAAACCTAATGGATACTGAAAGGTCTGGATAGAGTGAATGTGGGAAGGAAGTTCCCATTAGTAGGAGAGTCTTGTATCCAAGACCATAGTCTCAGAAAAAAGGGATGTCCCTTTAAACTGAGATGAGAAAGAATTTCTTCAGTCAGAGGATAATGAAACTGTGGAATTCATTGCCATGGAGGTCTATGGATGCCAAGTCATTAGGTATATTTAAGGCAGACATCCATAGGTTCTTTACTGATAAGGGAATTAAAGGTTATGGGGAGTGGTGGTGAATGAAGTCATGATTGAATGGCAGAGCAGACTCAATGGGCTGAATGGCCTAATTCTGCTCCCACATCTAGTGATTGTGCAGTATCTGCAAGCTCAGGATGTCTGGAGCTATGAGAACTTGCCTGTTCTTCTGTCAGCAGCCTCTGAACAACCTCAATGTCTGGAGCCATAAAGCGGTCTTTAACCAAGGGCCTGCAAAAGGGAAAGATTTACAGGCAGCGAGGAACAACAAGCCAGTGGCAATGCAGACATTCCTCATCATAGAGTTTTATGTTGAGGTTATTCCAACAATGCAGTCTCATCAAACTACTCCTGCAAACCGTCAGCTGTACAAAGCAGTGAATCCCATTCCCTTCCCAACATCTACATAAATGAAGAGACTTCAGAGGTCAAACAATCCACCCTCACAACTCCATTTTGATTTGTGCCATCGAGCAATGCAGCACAGAAACAGGCCCTTCAGCCCATCATGTTCATGTTGTGGTGAACAGGACCCAGGCTGTTTGGCACAAAGCCTGGGCCACAGTACAATGCCACACTTCAACTGCAATACCAGCGTGGGTAAATTTAGGCAGAGAATATGAACCGTAGAAGTGGAAGATCATTGAACTAATGGGCTGCTTTCTATACTTTCCAGTTAGTTTCTTTCAGGGAATAGAAATATAAAAGGAATCTGATTTATTCTTTAATACCACTAAATGATTCAGCAACAGTCACTGTTTGAAGTGAGGGGGTCAGATAGGACAGAGGCATATGATACTGCAAATGCTGGAATCTGGACTATCTGTGGAAGGAAATGGATAGTATGTATGCTGGGTAGGTGCATCACACACAGCTGGCAGAAAACAGAGTATCATTTTCCAAAAGGAAGAAGGCTTGAGGGGAGGAACTGATACTGGGAGCTGCATTCCCTGATGACAAATAACATGACTGAAGCATCAATGTTCAAGAATGTAAACACGAGGTGTGGCACCAGCCAGATTGTTGACTGTGAGAATGTGAGCTTCAGGTCTCTATTCAAAACCTCTCAGAGGTATTTACAAAGAATACAAAACTGTTGTTCTCTTAATTTGCTAAATGTGAAATATGCCTACAAATTCACTTGCCAATCTGATAGTTCAAAACGTATCAACACTACCCTGTTCAACAGTTGGGATACTGTTTTATAAATTAGGCCACTTCTGTGTGGGTGATCATAGCAACAATAACTCTTTCTTTTTCCCCAATGATACTCTTCATCCAAGGAAAACTAGGATTAGAGAGCATGTCTTATGAAGATAGGCTGAGCAAGCTAGGGCTTTTATCTTTTGAGTGAAGGAGGTTGACAGTGCAAGATGATAAGAGGATAGACAGCCAGAGACTTCCTCAGTGTGGAAATGACTAACACTACATTTTAGGTGATTTGAGGAAAGTATAGGGGCGATGTCAAAAGTAGATTTTTTTTACACAGAGAATGGAGAATGTTGAAAGAGGCAGATACATTAGAGGTATTTCAGAAACTCTTAGGTAGGCACATAGATGACAGAATGGAAGAGAGAAGGATTAAATTGATCTTCGTAGATTAAACAGTCAGTACATATTATGTACTGTGCTGTAATATTCCACTGTCTGTGTTCTGTATAAAAAGCAAGCAACAAGGCAGTAACATTTGCCACATGAACATGGGGATAAATTCAAAGGAGATTTACCAAATGGGGCAAGTTTTTTACACAGAGAGTGCTGGGTGCCTGGAATATGCTGTCTGGGATGGTGGTAAACGCAAATTTGATAGAAGCACTTAAGATGTGCAGAAAAAAGGAGCGATATGGACATTGTGAAGGAAGAAGGGATTCGTTTAGTTAGGCTTTAAATTACTAGTTCAGCTCAACATTGTGGGCTGGAGGGCCTTTTTCTGTGCTGTACAGTTCTATGTTTTAACATAACCAGTGCCCTACTATCTTAATCTAACTGCAGATTGTGGAAATCTGAGCTGAGAGCAGAACATGCTGGAAATATTTACATAGCCAGTCGGCCAGCATCTATGGGGAGAGAAACAAGACAATATCTCAGGCCGATGATCATCCTGTGGAAATATCTGCACAGAAGGTCATATACCTGAAAGGTTAACTCTGATTCTCTGCTGGTGTCACCTATATTTTCTGTCCCTATCACACTTGGCATTTTTACCTGAGCAGAATATTTAACCTGTTCGGAACATTTAACCTGAGTGAAAAGTTTAACTTACTTCACCACTGAGCGAACCAGCTGGTAGACTTTTTCCAAAGGTTCTGTTGTGTGCAGGGGGCGCACAAACTCGAGGCCCTGACAGGCTGCAAGAAGTTCAATAGCAAGCACTGGAAGAAAATATGTCCCATAAGGAGTGAACCATTGAACTATCAGTCTACAGTGATCTGATAGCAAGTGGAATATTCACATTAACAAAATCCAGATATACAGTATATATGTGAAAATGAAAAAAAAACAAATGCTGAAAGTCTGAAGTCAAAACAGAAATGTTGGAAAGACTTAGCAGGATTGGCTGATGAAAACCAATGAACCACATTAGATTGATTGTGAGAATGTGACAAGTGCATGTGTGGCTGATTAATCAGATGGTGAATCGATTGGGCTTCCAATGGCTTTCTTTTTGTGTGGCCTTGGGAGTGCAAATGTTCTGTCTCCCTTGGGCCCAGTTTGTCACTCCCACCCATGACTCAGTAAATGTATTCAATCCTGTGACTACGTTGTCGTTCTTTTTCTGCATATATGTAGCAACCAGCATGCCACTAGACATCTTCACCAACCTGCATACCTGCAATGCCACTTTCAGGGTTGCCTGAACTTGTACATCTACGTCCCTCTATTTGTCACTAATATAACCACCATCCCACCCTACCCAAAAACAGGCAGTTAACTGCAGGGACTTGAGAAGTTAGGTTGATTCTCCTCCAGTGTAGAAGATAAAACAGGAGATTTAAACACCTGTTCAAAATGAGATAATTTGAAGGAAACATTGTTTCCACTAATAGATCAGTATCTGGAAGACAGAGATTTAGATTAGTTACCAGAAGCTCACTGTTCAAATTTTCCACTGTCTTAGAGCATAAGACATAGGGGCAGAATTAGGCCATTTGGCCCATTGAATCTGCTCCACCATTCAATCATGGCTGATCCTTTTCTCCTCTCCCTATCCCCACTCCCTGGCCTTCACCCCGTAACATTTGATGCCATGGCCAATCAAGAACCTTTCAATCTCTGCCTTAAATACACCCAGCATTCTAGGTGTATTCCGTGAATAGTTCACAAGGCGCAGGATAAATATGTCCCACAGAAGTAGTAGTTCTCAATTGGCTGGGGATAGGCAACTGTGATTGACAAGAGAAGTTAAAGACTGTATAAAAGCCAAGGGAAGGGCATATAAGGTAGCTGAAGTGTTTGGGAAGTTGGATGATTGGGAAGTTTTTAAAATCCAACAAAAGGCAACTAAAATCCATAAGAAGGGAAAAGATGAAATATGAGGGTAAGCTAGCCAACAATATAAAGCAGGATACTAAACATTTTTTTCAGTTATACAAAGAGTAAAAGGGAGGTGAGAGTTGATACCTCCACTGGAAAATGATGGTGGTGAGGTAATAATGGAGGATATGGCAGGTGGCAGATGAACCTAATAAGTACTTTGCATCTGTCTTCACTGTGGAAGACACTAGCAGTGTGCCAGAGGTCCGTGAGTGTCAGGGAGCAGGAGTGAGTGTCATTGTTGTTACAAAGGAAAAGGTGCTAGGCAAACTCAAAGGTCTTAAGGTGGATAAGTCACCTAAACTATATGGACTACTTTCCAGAGTCTTCAGAGAGGTCAGTGAAGAGTTAATTGGTCATCACTTGATTCACTTGATTCTGGCATGGTTCCGGAGGACTGGAAAATTGCAAATGTCATTAAGAAGGGAGGAATGCAAAAGAAATGAAATTATAGGCCAGTTAACCTAACCTCAGTGGTTGGGAAAGTGTTGAGTCTATTATTAAGGATGAGGTTTTGGGATACTTGGAAACTAATGACAAAATAAGTCAAAATCAGCATGGTTTCGGTAAAGGGAAATCTTTCCTGACAAATCTGTTCGAATTCTTCGAGGACGTAACCAGCAGTGTGGACAAAGGAGAGGCAGTGGATGTCATTACTTGGATTTTCAGAAGGCATTTGATAAGGTGCCACACATGAGGCTGCTTAACAAAACAAAATCCTATGGTGTTACAAGAAGGATACTGACATGGATAGTAGAATGGCTGAGAGGCAGGAGGCAGTGAATGGAAATAAAAGGGGCCTTTTCAGGTTGGCTGCCAGTGACTAGTGTTATTCCTCAGGGGTCAGTATTGGAACTGCTACTTTTCACATTGTTTGTCCATGATTTGGATAGTGGAATTGATGGCTTTGTGGCAAAGTTTGCGGATGATACAAAGATAGGTGGAGGGGCAGGTGGTGCTGAGGAAACAACGCAATTGCAGCAGGACTCAGACAAAATGGAAGAATGGGCAAAAAAGTGACAGATGGGAAATGTATGATAATACATTTTGGTAAAAAGAACAATAGTGCGGACTATTATCTAAATGGGGAGAAGGTTCAAACATCAGAGGTGCAGAGGGACTTAGGAGATCTCATGTAAGACTCCGAGAAGGTTAATTTACAGGTTGAGTCTGTGGTAAAGAAGGCAAATGCAATGTTGGCATTTTTTTCAAAGGCAATAGAATATAAAAGCAAGGAGATAATGCTGAGATTTTATAAGACACTAGTCAGGCTGCACTTCGACTATTGTCAATAGTTTTGGGCCTCATATCTCAGAAAGGATGTGTTGTCATTGGAGAGGGTCCAGAGGAGGTTCAAAAGGATTATTCTGGGAATGAAGGGGTTAACATATGAGGAGTGTTTGGCAGCTTTGGGCCTGTACTCACTGGAATTTAGAAGAATGCATGGGGATCTATTTGAAACCTACCAAATGCTGAAAGGACCAGATAGGGTGTATGAGGAGAGGATGTTTCCTCTGGTGATGGTATCTAGAACCAAAGGGCACAGCTTCAGAATTGAGCAGCAACCTTTTACAACAGAGTTAAGGAGGAATTTTTTACCCAGTGAGTCGTGAATCTGTGGAATGCTCTGCCACAGACGCCGGTGGAAGCCAAGTCTGTGGGTATATTTAAGGCCGAAGTTGAGAGTTTCCTGATTGGTTAAGGCATCAAAGGATTATGATGAGAAGGCAGGTGTATGGGATTGAGTGGGATCTGGGAAGACTTGATAGGCTGAATGGCCTAATTCTGCTCCTGTCTTATGGTCTTGTAGTCTTACGGACCTGGCTTACAATGCTGCCTGTGGTAGAAAATACCACAAATTCACCACCCTCTGGCAAAAGAAATTTCTCTGCAGCTCTGTTTTAAATGGACAGCCCTCTATCCTGAGTCTGTGCCTTCTTGTCCTAGACTCCCCCACCATGGGAGACATCTTTTCCATATCTATTCTGTCTAGGCCTTTCAACACTCAAAAGGTTCCCCTCATTCTTCTAAATTCCAGCAAGTATAGACCCAGAGCCATCAAACGTTCCTCAAATGATAACCCTTTCATTCCTGGAATCATCCTAGTCATCCTCCTCTGGGCCCTCTCCAATGCCAGCTTTTCTTAGATAAGGAGCCCAAAACTGTTCACAATACTCGAGTGAGGCCTCACCAGTGCCCTATAAAGCCTCAGCTTCACATCCCTGCTCTTGTATTCTAGACTTCTTGAAATGAAGGCTGACATCGCATTTACCTTTACCATCGCACTGACTCAACTTGCAAGTTAACCTTTAAGATGTTCTGCACAAGGACTTCCAAGTCCCTTTGCATCACAGATTTTTGGATTTTCTCCCGTTTAGAAAATAGTCTGTACATTTATTTCAACTACCAAAGTGCATGAGCATGCATTTTCCAGCGTTGTATTTTACTTGCGACTCTTTTGCCCATTCTCCTAATCTGTCTAAGTCCTTCTGCATCCTACCTGTTTCCTCAACACTACCTGCCCCTCCACCAATTATCATATCATCTGCAAACCTGGCAACAAAGTCATCTATTCCACCATCTAAATCATTAATATACAGCATAAAAAGAAGCGGTCCCAACACCGACCCCTGTGAACACCACAAGTCACTGGCAGCCAACCTGAAAAGGATCCTTTTATTCCCGCTCACTGCCTCCTACCAATCAGCCAATGCTCTAACCATACTAGTAACTTTCCTATAATACTATGGGTGCTTAACTTAGAAAGCAGTCTCATGTGCAACACGTTGTCAAAGGCCTTCTGAAAATCTGAATACATATACAACATTCACTACATTCTCTTTATCTATCCTACTTGTAATCTCCTCAAAGAATTCCAACAGGTTCGTCAGGCAAGATCTTCCCTTCAGAAAACTATGCTGACTTTGTGCTGTCTTGTCCTGTGTCACCAAGTACTCCGTAACTTCAACCTTAACTACTGACTCCTACATCTCCCTGACCACTGAGGTCAGATTAACTGGTCCATAATTTCCTTTCTGTTACCTTCCTCCTTTCTTAAAGAGTGGACTGACATTTGCAACTTTCCAGTCCTCTGAACCATGCCAAAGTCCAATGGTTCTTGAAAGATCATTACTAATGCCTCCACAATCTCTACCACTACCTCTTTCAGAACCTGGGGTGCAGTTCATCTGGTCCAGGTGACTTATGCACTTTTAGGTCTTTCAGCTTTTTGAGCAGCTTCTCCCTTGTAATAGTAACTGCACCCACTTCTCTTCCCTCACACCTATCAACATCTGGCACGCTGCTAGTGTCTTCCACAGTGAAGACTGATGCAAAATACTCATTTAGTTCATCTGCCATCTCCTTGTCCCCTATTATTATTTCTCCAGCCTCATTTTCTAGTGGTCCTATATCTACTCTGATCAGTCTTTTATTTTTTATATACTTGCAAAAGATTTTTCTATTTTCCTTGATATTGTTTGCTAGTTCACTTTAATATTTCTTCTTTTCCCTCCTAATGATTCTTTTAGTTGCTCTCTATAGGTTTTTAAAAGCTTCCCACTCCTCTATCTTCCCATTAATTTTTGCTTTGTCATACAACCATATAACCATATAACAATTACAGCACGGAAACAGGCCATCTTGGCCCTTCTAGTCCGTGCCGAACACTTACTTTCACCTAGTCCCACTGACCTGCACTCAGCCCATAACCCTCCATTCCTTTCCTGTCCATATACCTATCCAATTTTTTTTCTAAATGACAATATCAAACCTGCCTCTACCACTTCTACTGGAAGCTCGTTCCACACAGCTACCACTCTCCGAGTAAAGAAGTTCCACCTCGTGTTACCCCTAAATTTTTGCCCCTTAATTCTCAACTCGTGACCTCTTGTTTGAATCTCCCCTACTCTCAATGGAAAAAGCCTATCCACGTCAACTCTATCTATCCCCCTCATAATTTTAAATACCTCTATCAAGTCCCCCCTCAACCTTCTACGCTCCAAAGAATAAAGACCTAACTTGTTCAACCTTTCTCTGTAACTTGGGTGCTGAAACCCAGGTAAAATTCTAGTAAATATCCTCTGTATTCTCTCTATTTTATTGACATCTTTCCTATAATTCAGTGACCAGAACTGTACACAATACTCCAAATTTGGCCTCACCAATGCCTTGTACAATGTTAACATTATATCCCAACTCCTATACTCAATGCTCTGTTTTATAAAGGCCAGCATACCAAAAGCTTTCTTCACCACCCTATCCACATGAGATTCCACCTTCAGTGAATTATGCACCATTATTCCTAGATCACTCTGTTCTACTGCATTCCTCAATGCCCTACCAGTTACCATGTATGTCCTATTTTGATTAGTCCTACCAAAATGTAGCACCTCACACTTATCAGCATTAAACTCCATCTGCCATCTTTCAGCCCACTCTTCTAACTGGCCTAAATCTCTCTGCAAGCTTTGAAAATCTACTTCATTATCCACTGACCTACTTAGTATCATTTGCATACTTACTAATCCAATTTACCACCCCATCATCCAGATCATTAATGTGGAACCTTCCAGGTGGAACCTTGCCAAAAGCCTTACTGAAGTCCATATAGACAACATCCTCTGCCTTACCCTCATCAACTTTCCTAGTAACCTCTTCAAAAAATTCAATAAGATTTGTCAAACATGACCTTCCACGCACAAATTCATGTTGACTGTAATCAGACCCTGTCTATCCAGATAATTATATATACCATCTCTAAGAATACTTTCCATAAAGCCCATATGTCTAAATCTAAACTATCTTGATTCTACCCTGGCATTAGTCCGCTCTGTGATAAATGCAAGAGGGGCGTGGCCTCTCTCATCCACATGTACTGGTTCTGTCCTAGTTTGGAGAAATTCTGGAAAGATGTCTTCACTACATTATCGGGTATTCTGAATCAGCACCTAGAACCTAACCCCTTAATTGCTCTGTTCGGTTTTTGGGGCGAGACAGATTTATGTCTGGGTCCGATCAAATTCCGAATACTATCCTTTGCCTCTCTCCTGGCGAGATGCTTGATCCTCCTTAGATGGAGAGATGTTGCCCCGCCCACTCATGCGCAATGGCTTAACGACATTATGGCCTGCTTGGACCTCGAAAAAAATTCATTATTCAGTTCTTAATTCGGATCTAAAGTTCCATAAGGTCTGGGGACCTTTTATCGAGTACTTTCATAACCTTCCTCTTGACTAGGGTTTTTTTTTTTCTTTTTTTTTCTTCTTTTTCGGTCCCTTGCTTTCAGCTCCCTTTTTTTTCTGGTAGTAGGCATTATTATCCTCTGTTACTAAGTGTATTCACAGTCTGGGAGTTTGACTGTCCGGACTTATACTCTTTATACTGTGTGGTGGTTGGTCTGGAGTTGTTGTTGTTTTTTTCTTGTGTTGTGGGGCTTGGGGAGGACACTAAGCTCACTTGTCTTTAATTTAGGTGCTTTTTTGTTAAATTCTCTTCCTTTGTAGCATATTGTTATTGTATGCTTAATCTTGCACTGTATTAATGCTCCCCATTGGGATTTGGGGTTTTTAATTTTGTAAAATGTTTTGAAAAACTAATTAAAAAATTTTTTAATAAAAAAGAATACTTTCCATTAATTTACCCACCACTGATGTCAAACTGACAGGCCTATAATTGCTAGGTTTACTCTTGGAACCCTTCTTAAACAATGGAACAACATGAGCAATATGCCAATCCTCCAGCACCATCCCCGTTTCTAATGACATTTGAAATATTTCTGTCAGAGCCCCTCTATTTCTACACTAACTTCCCTCAAGGTCCTTGGGAAAATCCTGTCAGGATCTGGAGACTTATCCACTTTTATATTCTTTAAAAGCGCCAGTACTTCCTCTTTTTTAATCATCATAGTTTCTATAACTACCCTACTTGTTTCCCTTACCTTACACAATTCAATATTCTTCTCCTTAATGAATACCGAAGAAAAGAAATTGTTCAAAATCTCCCCCATCTCTTTTGGCTCCCCACATAGCTGTCCACTCTGATTCTCTAAGGGACCAATTTTATCCCTCACTATCCTTTTGCTATTAATATAACTGTAGAAACCCTTTGGGTTTATTTTCACCTTACTTGCCAAAGCAACCTCATATCTCCTTTTGCTTTTCTAATTTCTTTCTTAAGATTCTTCTTACATTCTTTATATTCCTCAAGCACCTCATTTACTCCATGCTGCCTATATTTATTGTAGATCTCTCTCTTTTTCCGAACCAAGTTTCCAATATCCCTTGAAAACCATGGCTCTCTTAAACTTTTAACCTTTCCTTTCAACATAACAGGAACATAAAGATTCTGTACCCTCAAAATTTCACCTTTAAATGACCTCCATTTCTCTATTACATCCTTCCCATAAAATAAATTGTCCCAATCCACTCCTTCTAAATCCTTTCGCATCTCCTCAAAGTTAACCTTTCTCCAATCAAAAATCTCATCCCTGGGTCCAGTCCTATCCTTCTCCATAATTATATTGAAACTAATGGCATTGTGATCACTGGATCCGAAGTGTTCCCCAACACATACTTCTGTCACCTGACCTATCTCATTCCCTAACAGGAGATCCAACACTGCCCCTTCTCTAGTTGGTACCTCTATGTATTGCTGCAAAAAACTATCCTGCAGACATTTTACAAACTCCAAACCATCCAGCTTTTTTACAGAATGGGCTTCCCATTGTGGGGAAAATTAAAATCTCCCACAATCACAGCCTTGTGCTTACTACAAATATCTGCTATCTCCTTACAAATTTGCTCCTCCAATTTTCGCTCCCCATTAGCTGGTCTATAATACACCCCTATATGTGTTACTACACCTTTCCCATTCCTCAATTCCACCCAGATAGCCTCCCTAGATGAGCCCTCTAATCTATCCTGCCAAAGCACCGCTGTAATATTTTCTCTGACAAGCAATGCAACACCTCCCCCGCTTGCCCCTCCAATTCTATCACTCCTGAAGCAACAAAATCCAGGAATATTTAGTTGCCAATTACACCCCTCCTGCAACCATGTTTCACTGATAGCTGCAACATCATATTTCCAGGTATCAATCCATGCTCTAAGCACACCCGCCTTTCTTACAACACTCCTAGCATTAAAATAGTTGCATTTAAGAAATTCTCCATCTCTTACTCTCTGTTTATCCTTAACGATGCAAATAACTTTATTATCTTTTTCTTCCTTCTCCCCTACATCTTCGGTCTGAACACACCCCTTCTCTATCACCTGCCTATCCTCCCTCACATACTGTCTACGCCCAACCATTCTAGTTTAAAGTCTCCCCAGTAGCCTTAGCAAATCTCCCCGCCAGGATATTGGTCCCCCTAGGATTCAAGTGCAACCCGTCCTTTTTGTACAGGTCACACCTGCCCCCTGCTCCAATCCCTCAGCCACGCATTTATCCTCCACCTCATTCCATTCCTACTCTCACTGTTGCATGGAACAAGCAGTAATCCTGAGATTACTACCTTTGCGGTCCTTCTTCTCAATTCCCTTTGTAACTCCCTATATTCTCCTTTCAGGACCTCTTCCCTTTTCCTACCTATGTCATTGGTACCTATATGTACCACGAACTTTGGCTCCTCACCCTCCCACTTCAGCATACCTTGGACGCGATCAGGAACATTCCAGACCCTGGCACCAGAGAGGCAAACTACCATCTGGGTCTCCTGACCGCGTCCACAGAATCGTCTATCTGACCCCCTAACTATCGAGTCCTCTATTGCTACTGCCTTCCTCTTCCTTTCCCTACCCTTCTGAGCTACAGGACCAGACTCTGTGCCAGAGGCATGGCCACTGTTGCTTCCCCCAGGTAGGCTGCCCCCGCAACAGTACTCAAACAGGAGTACTTATTGTCAAGGGGTACAGCCACTGGGGTACTCTCTAGCACCGGACTCTTCCCCTTCCCTCTCCTGACTGTGACCCATTTCTCTGTCCCCCCGTGGCCCTGGTGTGACCACCTGTCTGTAACTCCTCTCTATCAACTCCTCACTCTTCCTGACCTGACGAAGGTCATCGAGCTGCAGCTCCAGTTCCCTGACACGGTCCCTGAGGATCTGCGGCTCCAGTTCCCTGACACGGTCCCTGAGGATCTGCGGCTCCAGTTCCCTGACACGGTCCCTGAGGATCTGCGGCTCCAGTTCCCTGACACGGTCCCTGAGGATCTGAAGCTCCAGTTCCCTGACACGGTCCCTGAGGATCTGCAGCTCCAGTTCCCTGACACGGTCCCTGAGGATCTGCGGCTCCAGTTCCCTGACACGGTCCCTGAGGATCTGCCGCTCCAGTTCCCTGACACGGTCCCTCAGGAGCTGCAGCTCCAGTTCCCTGACACGGTCCCTGAGGATCTGAAGCTCCAGTTCCCTGACACGGTCCCTGAGGATCTGCGGCTCCAGTTCCCTGACACGGTCCCTGAGGATCTGCCGCTCCAGTTCCCTGACACGGTCCCTGAGGATCTGCGGCTCCAGTTCCCTGACACGGTCCCTGAGGATCTGCGGCTCCAGTTCCCTGACACGGTCCCTGAGGATCTGCGGCTCCAGTTCCCTGACACGGTCCCTGGGGATCTGAGGCTCCAGTTCCCTGACACGGTCCCTGAGGATCTGCGACTCCAGTTCCCTGACACGGTCCCTGAGGATCTGCGGCTCCAGTTCCCTGACACGGTCCCTGAGGATCTGCGGCTCCAGTTCCCTGACACGGTCCCTGAGGATCTGAAGCTCCAGTTCCCTGACACGGTCCCTGAGGATCTGAAGCTCCAGTTCCCTGACACGGTCCCTGAGGATCTGCGGCTCCAGTTCCCTGACACGGTCCCTGAGGATCTGCAGCTCCAGTTCCCTGACACGGTCCCTGAGGATCTGAAGCTCCAGTTCCCTGACACGGTCCCTGAGGATCTGCGGCTCCAGTTCCCTGACACGGTCCCTGAGGATCTGCAGTTCCAGTTCCCTGACACGGTCCCTGAGGAGCTGCAGCTCCAGTTCCCTGACACGGTCCTGAGGATCTGCGGCTCCAGTTCCCTGACACAGTCCCTGAGGATCTGAAGCTCCAGTTCCCTGACACGGTCCCTGAGGATCTGAAGCTCCAGTTCCCTGACACGGTCCCTGAGGATCTGCGGTTCCAGTTCCCTGACACGGTCCTGAGGATCTGCGGCTCCAGTTCCCTGACACGGTCCCTGAGGATCTGAAGCTCCAGTTCCCTGACACGGTCCCTCAGGAGCTGCAGCTCGGCGCACCTGGTGCAGTATGCCCTCTCTTTTTTTCTTTTACATTAGCTTTAACTTCCCTTGTCAGCCATGGTTGTACTATTTTGCCATTTGAGTATTTCTTTGTTTTTGGAACACATCTATCCTGCACCTTCCTCATTTTTCCCAGAAATTCAACCTATTGCTGCTCTGCTGTCATCCCTGCCAGCAGCTCCTTCCAATTTACTTTGACTAACTCCTCTCTCATACCTTCGTTTACTTTCTTTTTTTTTACTCCACTGAAATACTGCTACATCAGACTTTTCCTTCACCCTATCAAATTTCAAGTTGAACTCAATCATATTGTGATCACTGCCTCCTAAGGATTCCTTTACCTTAAGCTCCCTAATCACCTTTGGTTCATTACTTAACGTCTAACCCAGTATACCTGATCCCCTAGTAGGCTCAACAACAAGCTGCTCTAAAAATCCATCTTATAGGCATTCGACAAACTCACTCTCTTACTAACCAGATTTTCCCAATCTACCTGCAAGTTAAAATCTGCCGTGACTAACATAAGGTTGCCTTTTTGACATGCCTTTTCTATTGGGAGGCCTGTATATAACTGCCATCAGGGTCCTTTTACCCTGCAGTTTCTCAACTCAACTCACAAGGATTCAGCATCTTCCCATCCTACGTCACATCTTTCTAATGATTTGATGCCATTATTTACCAGCAGAGCCACGCCACCCCCTCTGCCTACCTTCCTATCACTCCGATACACTGTGTAACCTTGGGCATTCATCTCCCAACTACAACCATCCTTCAGTCATGATTCAGAGATGGCCACAACATCATACCCAACAATCTGTAAAAGTACAAAATCATCCACCTTATTTCTTATACTCTGTGCATTGAGATGTAACATTTTGAGTGCTGTATTTGCTACCCTTTTTGATTCTGTATCCCTAACGCACTGATACTCACCCAGCCGGCTGCAATTTTGTGCTATCATCTCCCAGCCCTTCCTGACAGTCAGACTGCACACTATCTTTGGCTTTTACCATCCGCCCCTATCAAATTAGTTTAAACCCTTCCCAACATCTACAACAAACCTGCCCGTGAGAATATCGGTCCCCCTCGGGTTCAGGTACAACCTGTCACTTTTGAACAGGTCATACTTCCCCTGATCCCAATGATCAAGAATCTGAAGCCCTGCCCCCTGCACCAGCTTCTCAGCCACTCATTTATCTGCCAAATCACCCTGTTGCTACCCTTACTGACGGGTCTCATGGGTAGCAATCCAGAAATTACTACCTGGTTGGTCCTGCTTCTCAGCTTTCTGCCTAGCTCTCTAAATTCTGTTTTCAGGAGCTCTTTGCTTTTCCTTCCTATGTTATTGGCACCAATATGTACCAAGACATCTGGCTGCTCCCCCTCTAAAATGCCGTGAACGCGATCCAAGATCCTGGCACCTGGGAGGCAACATACCATTTGGATGTCCTGTTCACATCCACAGAATCTTCTGTCTGTTCCCCTAATTACTGAGCCCCCTGTCACTACCGCTCCCCTCTTCTCCCTCTTTTCCCTCTGCACCATGCCAAAAACCTGGTTTCCATGCCACAACAGTATCTGAAATAGTATATTTATTATTGAGGGGAATGGCCACAGGGGTGCTCTGCACTAACTGCCTATTCAGCATCCCATTCCTTCTCCCTAGACCTGTTAGAGTGTGTGGGATTGAAGGGAAAGGGGTGGCCTTACTAGTCAGGGAAAATATCATGGCAGGGCTGGGACAGGACAGACTGGAGAACCCATCTGCTGTAGCTGTATGGGTGGAACTGAGGAATAAGAAAGGGATGGCCACTTTATTGGGATTCTATTATAGACCATCTAATGACCATGCACATAATGGTCACCACCCTACAGGGCAGGTATCAATAAGATTGAAAGACTAGAGTAATCTTATAAGGATGTTGCCGGGTCTTGAGAACCCAAGCACAAGGGGAAGGTTGAATAGGTTAGGACTTTATTCTTTGGAGTATAGGAGAATGAGGGGAAATTTGATAGAGACATACAAAATCATGAGAGTAGGGGAGATTCAAACGAGAGGACATGATTTGAGAGTTAGGGGGCAAAAGTTTAAGGGAAACACGAGGGGGTATTTCTTTACTCAGAGAGTGATAGCTGTGTGGAATGAACTTCCTGTAGAAGTAGTAGAGGCCAGTTCAGTTGTGTCATTTAAGGTAAAATTGGATAGGTATATGGACAGGAAAGGAGTGGAGGGTTATGGGCTGAGTGCGGGTAGGTGGGACTAGGTGAGATTAAGAGTTCGGCACGGACTAGGAGGGCCGGAATGGCCTGTTTCCGTGCTGTGATTGTTATATGGTTATATAGATAGGGCAAATACAAGCAGGCTTTTTCCACTGCAACACACACAAAATGCTGGTGGAACACAACAGGCCAGGCAGCATCTATAAGGAGAAACAATGTCGACGTTTCAGGCCGAGATCCTTCATCAGGTCCTGACGAAGGATCTCGGTCCAAAACGTCGACAGCGCTTCTCCCTATAGATGCTGCCTGGCCTGCTGTGTTCCACCAGTATTTTGTGTGTGTTGTTTGAATTTCCAGCATCTGCAGATTTCCTCGTGTTTGCTTTTTCCACTGCAGTTGGGTGAGACTGGAACTAGAGGTCATAAGTTAAGGATGAAAGGTGTAAGGGGAGGCTGAGGTGGAAGCTCAACTCAGAGGGTGGTGAGAGCACAGAATAAGCAGCCAATGAAGAAGTGGTGGATGTGGGTCAGATATCAACATTTCAGAGAAGTTTGTACAAGTATTTATTAAGTTACTTAGCCGTACGGTGTGGAGTAGGCCCTTACCGCCCTTTGAGCCACACCTCCTACTCCAGCAACCCCCGACAAACCCGATTAACTCTAACCTAATCATGGGACAATTTACAGAGACCAGTTAACCTACCCAGTCCATCTTTGGCCCGTGGGAGGAAACCAGAGCAGCCGGGGAAACCCACGCATTCCACAGGGTAGATGTACAGAGACCCCTTACAGAGCGGAGCTCCGAACTCTGGAATGCCCCGTGCTGTAATGGTGTCACATGAAGCACCACACTACTGCGGCACCCACACGTGGATGGGAGAGGTACAAAAATCTATTGGCCACGTGCAGGTCAATGAGATTAACAGTTCAGCACAGACTGGATGGGCTGAGGGGCCTGTAGGGTAGGTAGAGATTATTATGAGAATTTGGATCCCATTATAATTACAGAAGATGAATAGAGCGGAATCCGAAGTTTCCACTTTAGAATACTATATAGGATGGATCAATGGAGTTCTCCATTCCTGCCCCACCTGCATACCAGAGCTTCTCAACAGGGATGAGGGAATGGCTTGGCTCAAGGGAGTTCTCTATCCAAGATACTGAGTTAGTAAGTGCATCCAAGACAGGACACTGAAGGAATCGCTGACAGCACAGGAGAGGGGGATCTTACCATTAGTTCCGACACAAACTTATTCAATGGTGACACAGCTGAGATTACTCCTGTTATTCCGTACCAGTGAACTTGCTACAAATCATCAAATTCCTCCTCCTCTCTGAGAAGGACAATGAACATGACAGAAGGAAATAAATAGCTGTAGTAGCTCTGCCACAGTCAGGTTCACAGCTCTTCCCAATGGCTGGCAGAGTATCCCAGCCACCGGGAGCTTGTCTCACCTTGCTCCACGTGCTCGATGACTTTCAGTGCCTTCCTGGCGGCCCATCCCCCCATAGAGACGTGGTCTTCAGTGGCAGCGCTGGTGGACAGCGAGTCAACAGACGATGGGTGGCACAGGACCTTGTTCTCAGAGACTGGAGAAACATCAGATTACTGGAATTATTGTTGTTTGCTTCATTGTCATTTATGATTTAATAGAAAAATATCAGCGAAGGGCAAGGCCATTTGACCTTCAACTGTATTCTGCCAATCAATGATCACTTAGCTGATCCATTATATCACCCCTCCTCAGTGTAAAGCTCATCTTACACACTGTTCATACAGATCATTTCATCACATCAGTGCATTGAAGTAGTACAGGGGGAACAACAGCAGAGTTCAGAATAAAATGTTATAGTTATGGAGAGAGTTCAGTGCAAGTAAACAATAAAGTGCAAGATCATAACGAGGTAGATTGTGAGGTCAGGAGTCCATCTTGTCATACTACAGAAGCATTCATTTGTCTTTAACAGTGGGGTGGGAGCAGTTCTGCAGCCTGCACTCAGATTTTTTTATATCCTGCCTGACAGGAGAGGGGAGAGGGGGGAGTCTTTGACTATACTGGCTGATTTACCGAGGCAGTGAGAAGTGTAGACAGAGTCCATGGAAGAGAGACTGGTTTCCGAAATGTGCTATGATCACAACCCTCAGCAGATTCTTGTAGTCATGCAGACCTGTTGCCATACCAAGCTGTGATTCACCTGAGAGGAATGTTTTCTGTGCTACATCAATAAAAACTGGTGAGGGTCGAAGAGGCTCAAATTTCTCCAATTCTTGAGGCTGTAGATGGTTGGACCAGAACAGGCTATTGGTGATATTCACTTGAAACTCTCATCCCTCTTGACAACAGTGCCATTGATGTAAACAGGAGCATGTGAATTTTCCTCATGTCAATGCTCAGCTCTTTTGGTTTGTTGACTCTGAAAAGTTTTTGTCATGACAACATGTCTCTATCTCCTTCCTCTACTCCAGCTCTTCACTATTTGAGATTCAGCCCACTACAGTAGTACTTAGCACAGTCTTTTACTCTTATTTAACCAGTCTTTTTAACATTTTTATTATCCATTTGCCTTCGTACCATCTTTTTTCATCTGGACGTTACCACATTTGTTGCTCTATTCTGTCCCTTCCTTATGTGTTCATCTCACCCACTCACTTTCTGGCACTACCTCATAGTCCTGTTGTCAGACTGTAACAAATGTGAAAGTTCAAACTAATCTTATTAACAGTGAAAATACCTGGGTTGGAAACGCTCTCTGTGCGCAGGTTTGGTTACCATTCACAATGTTATGGTACCAGTGGAAGTGGAGGCACCCAAGGGTGTGGGTCCACTGAGTGGCACTGTCTAGTCTGTGTGGACTTCAATGACTTCTCCTCCTCACTGACAATCAACCCAGGTTCACCTGAAGAATATGTACTTAGCCTGCTAGTCTCCTCTCTCTGCGCCTGCGCCTGTGCTGTGTGGCTGGGCAAATGGCACCTAGAGACTTGCACAGCTGTCGGCAGCAGAATCTCAGATGGCATCCAGGAGGCATCCAGGAGTGAGATTGTCAGGTGGCGTTGCAACACAGCCTTACAGACAATGTCAGCAGATCCAAGGAACTGAGGATGAAGGCACACAGTCAATGTTTCAGGAACAGCTTCCCACCACCAGTGGATTTCTGAATGGTTCAGAACTCCATGAATACTGCTTCAGCCTTCCTCGTTTGCAATACTTATTTATTCTAACTTTGAGTAATTTTAATGCATTGCATGGTACGGCTGCCACAAAGCCACAGGTTTCACAACATATGTCAGTGATAATAAACCCGACTCCGATTCAGAAATACAACTGTATAGATTTGTACTTTTAATAAATAAATTTATGATTTGGAAAAATTAAATTAAAATAGGCAACATATGGAGGTTGTGGAACAACAGCCACATTTGTCTGCAGTTTGAGAAACTTTGGCACTGAGCTGATAAGCTGGAGTCCAGGTTTAGGACACTGCAATATCTTGGGAGGAGACAGCTACCTGGATGCTCTCTACCAAGAGGCAATCATACCCCTTGGATTAAGTCTGCAGACTAGGTCAGGGCATAGGGGCAGTAGGGTGCAGACTAGGTCAGGCCAGAGGGGCAGTAGGGTGCAGACTAGGCCAGGCCAGAGGGGCAGTAGGATCAGACTAGGTCAGGGCATAGGGGCAGTAGGGTGCAGACTAGGTCAGGCCAGAGGGGCAGTAGGGTGCAGACTAGGCCAGGCCAGAGGGGCAGTAGGATCAGACTAGGTCAGGCCAGAGGGGCAGTAGGGTGCAGACTAGGCCAGGCCAGAGGGGCAGTAGGATCAGACTAGGTCAGGGTAGAGGGGCAGTAGGGTCAGACTAGGTCAGGGCAGAGGGGCAGTAGGGTGCAGACTAGGTCAGGGCAGAGGGGCAGTAGGGTCAGACTAGGTCAGGGCAGAGGGGCAGTAGGGTGCAGACTAGGCCAGGCCAGAGGGGCAGTAGGGTGCAGACTAGGCCAGGCCAGAGGGGCAGTAGGATCAGACTAGATCAGGGCAGAGGGGCAGTAGGGTCAGACTAGGTCAGGGCAGAGGGGCAGTAGGGTGCAGACTAGGTCAGGGCAGAGGGGCAGTAGGGTGCAGACTATGTCAGGGCAGAGGGGCAGTAGGGTCAGACTAGGCCAGGGCAGAGGGGCAGCAGGGTCAGACTAGGCCAGGCCAGTGGGGCAGTAGGATCAGACTAGGCCAGGCCAGAGGGGCAGTAGGGTGCAGACTAGGTCAGGGCAGAGGGGCAGTAGGATCAGACTAGGTCAGGGCAGAGGGGCAGTAGGATCAGACTAGGTCAGGGCAGAGGGGCAGTAGGATCAGACTAGGTCAGGGCAGAGGGGCAGTAGGGTGCAGACTAGGTCAGGGCAGAGGGGCAGTAGGATCAGACTAGGTCAGGGCAGAGGGGCAGTAGGGTCAGACTAGGTCAGGGCAGAGGGGCAGTAGGATCAGACTAGGTCAGGGCAGAGGGTCAGTAGGATCAGACTAGGTTAGGGCAGAGGGGCAGTAGGATCAGACTAGGTCAGGGCAGAGGGGCAGTTTAGTTCAAACAGGCTGCATGATCGTTCCTTGTTAGGTAAGGCAGAGGCAGAGGCTCTGCATGGTTGGGGGATACTCCAGCTTTGCACATATCTAACAAGGAATGATCATGCAGCCTGTTTGAACTAAAGCAGAGAGTGCAGGAGAGAAGCACAAACTGACAACAGCTCCATGAGACTACATAAGAACCACTCAAACTGGAGAAGTAAAAATCAATATAGTAACGAGCAATCATCGTGCCCGCCTTCCCCGAGGATTTTTGGCTATTTTATCTATACAGAGCCTCCTTATTGACTACAGATGGCTGCTTCCTCGCAGTGAGAGGAGGTTACAGAGGTGGAACTCTGTCTGGCTCCAACCTGCACTGTACTTACCCCTCTTCTCCGCTTGCTTTATGCTTACAACTGTGAGGCTAAGCACAGCTACAATGCCATATATAAGTTTGCTGACAACACTGCTACTGAATTAAATTGGTGTATAGGAGGGAGACTGAAAATCTGGTTGAATGGAGCCACAACAACAACCTCTTACTCAACATCAGCAAAACCAAAGAGCAGATCAGGAGGGAGTAATCAGGGGTCCCTGAGCCAGTGCTCGTTAGTGGATCGGAGGTGGAGAGGGTCAGTAGCTTTAAATTCATGGGCATTATTGTATCAGAAGACCTGTCCTGGGAAAGCACTTAATACCATTTCAAAGGAAGCACGGCAGCGCCTCTACTTTCCTAGAGGTTTGTACGGATTCAGTATGTCATCTAGATTTCTAGAGATGTACAGTGGGATATCATCGGGTTGCATCATGCCCTGGTATGGAAATACCAGTGGCCAAGAATGGAAAACCCTACAAGAAGTGGTGGATACAACCCATTTCATTATAGGCAAAGTCCTCCCAACCATTGAGCACATTTGCAAGGAGTGCTGCCACAAGAAAGCAGCATCTTTCTCGGACTCCCACCATCCAGGCCATGCTCTCTTTTCACTGTTGCCATTGGGAAGGAGATAAAGGAGCCTTAGATCTCATATCACCAGGTTCAGAAACTGTTATTACCCTACAACCATCAGGCTCCTGAATCAGCATGGATAGCTTCACTCACTACAAACTGAACATAACCTATGGACTCAGTTTCACTGGACTCTAGTGGTATCTGGTGTACCAGTGCAACCCTCTTTACACTGGTGAGACCCAATACAGATTGGGGCATTGCTTCATTGAACACCGTTGGTCTATCTGCCGTAAAAGGTTTATGTTACTTAAGATTTCCAGCATCGCAGAATCTCTTGTGTTTGTTTGTTTCCTGGCTGGTGACCCCATGGGTGAGGTAATTGGAACCAACACCAGCCAGCTCCCAAGTAACCTCCTAGTCCCATTTCGCTCTGGATTACAGAGTATCCTGCCTCCCTGAGCATGGATAACATGTCCCAGCACTTTTTCTTGTTTCTATCCCCCATATTTCTGTAGCACCATTCACAATCTCAGGACATCTAGTTCATGAAGTACTTCTGAACTGTTGTCAGTGTCGGAACACATAAAGAGTGTGCTCTCGAACGAACCATCTGTTTTCCTCCCATTGGTTAAGGAACAAGTATTGTTACTCTCTAGGGATAATCTCTCTCCCCAAATCAGAGAATACCACATGATCTTTCGTATCTATTTTATTGAGGTTGGGTGAGTCCGGAATTAGAGGTCATAGGTTTAGGGTGAAAGGTGAAATATTTAAGGGGAACCTGAGGGGGGTTGTCCTCATCAGAGGGTGGTGAGAGTGTGGAATGAGCTGCCAGATGAAGTGGTGAATGCAAATTTGATTTCAACATTTAAGGGAAGTTTGGATGGGTAGACGGATGGGAGGGGTATGGAAGGCTATGGTCCCGGTGCAAGTGTATGGGACTAGGCAGAGTAACAGTTCAGCACAGACCAGATGGGCAAAGGGCCTGTTTCTGTGCTGTAGTGCCCTAGACTCTACCTGGCTGAGAGTGTAGGTGGGTCTATTGCCCATCTAAGCAAGGGCACCTCAGGCAATGTGACGCTTTCTGGGCTCAGCCTACTGGAGAGGAGTTGAAAACATTACACAGGTCCATGCAAGCTACTGCAAGTTCTGGGAGTACTCTGCACGCTGGGCAAGAGAGGGAGGTAGGGTCTGACCTTTAACAAAGACCCTGACCTGTACCTTCCCTTCACAGGTGCTGTTGAGTTTCCCACCAAGATCTGTTGGTAACTCAGACTGAGAATGTTACGATATTGTTCTGCAGTTAAGGTGCACAAATAAAATCGTTGCCCATTCTAACAATCCGTACAGACGACCCCTGCTTTCCAGCCACTTGGGCTGCAGAAATTCACCTTGAGAGAGTTCAGAAAAACACTATCCAGAATTTTGGCATACAGAATAAAATTTACCCACAGAATTTACGTAACAAAAAGTAAATAAATTTTGGTTTTCGTAGATAAAAAAGCATGAGGCGTTTTATGTTGAAGGAAAACCATAACAAACTCCTTTAAGGCTGATTTATACTTCCACATAGTAGCCTACGCCGTAGCCTTCGTAAGTGGCCTGCGCCGTTGTGGGCATTTATACCTGTGCGTTGGTGTGTCTGCGTCCCTCTGCAATTCACCGCCAAAACGCTAGTCGGCGGTGGGGTTTCTATGCCAATGCGTTGAGTTTCTTCGTGTACTTCAAACAATAGTGACTGAAACTGAGCACATCATGTTGGAGTTGAAGCTAATAAATGTTGAACAAGAGTTACTTTTATTGACATTACTGCAATGCAGAAAAGAGAGAAAACATCCGAGGAGATGGTGTGTATGACCATTGAACGGATTGAGGCAGAAGGAGGGTGAATTTTCTGTGCTTGTCCGGCCACTGAGAGACATGGATGAGGAAATGCATTTCAAATATTTTCAGATATCGGCAGGTAGATTTGATGATTTGGTTCAGTTATTTCGCATCACTGTATGCACAGTATGCCCATAGACAGAAGGAAATGCGATGCTACCAAATGGACTGATCATCACCGCGACGCGCAGTTACATTTTTGGAGAGGCGCTTGTCAGGCTACGGCACAGAGTACAGCGTAGGTTACGTGGCTACGCCATACCTACGGCGTTCATTGACGCAGAAGTATAAATCAGCCTTTATTGTCCTCCAACCAATTAACACAAAGCAGGGTAAAAGTACTTCACGTCATTATGTCATCATGTCAGACCAGCCTCTTAAAGTGAACCCCAGCTCAACGTCAGTGGTTGTGAATTATGTATGTTTCCACTAATTACATTACCCTACAAAATTAACACAGATTTTCACAACCAGCACTTTTTAACATGAGTGGACGACACAGCTACATGTTACAGAAATCACGACATGCATCATTTCTTGCAAACGATAATTATTTTATCCATAATTGTTTGGATGTATCAAAGTCTGAGCTGTAAACTCAGGGTTTATGAAAGCGGAGTTTATACCTAATGCAGCTGCTGTGCAATGGGCCATCATAAAGCCACAGTTAAGTCCACCCTCTTTTACCAGGAAGGCGGGCAGTTCGCTCAGTGACGGATTACACAGCCTCTCAATTCTCCTCTCACTGATGGAAGCAAGCTCATGAACACCAATTGCCAGATAGTCGAGAGCCTGCAAGCAATAAGGAGACACTGGTGTCAATCTTCTGAACACTTCAGATGTGATCACAGTTAGACTACAGATTCTTCAATGTCTGCCTTGTGAATTGGATTAGCTTCACCCCCAAAAACACCAGATTAGAAGTGACATTGCTGCCTTTATTAGATGTTACAGCTCTGCCCAGGAAACTGGCTGGATGCACAACCCACCTGTGTTCTGTCCACTATGACCATCTGGGTTCTCCACATTACAATCCATTTTAACCCCCTCCCCATTCCCACATGGACCCATCTGTCCACAGCCCGCTCCACTGCCAGGATGTGGCTAGACACACGCTAAAGGAACATCATCTCGTATTCTGCCTGGGCAGTCTATAACCAGTGGTATGAAAGTTGAATCCTCTAATTTCATGTGACCTGCTCCCCCCCACCTCCATCCCCTTCCATTCTCCTTCCTCTTACACCCACCTCAGCCCCCATCTTCTGTTTCCTTCCCCTCCTGCACCCACTCCATTTGCCCATCATCCCCACATACTTCCCCACTGAGTCCTCCCCTCACCCTCCCTTGGTTCCATGTTCTGCATTCCATTTCAATCCAGTTCCATGATCTACAGCCCTCTCTTGCCTCCACCTCTCACTTCTGTCAATCTTCCCTCCCTTCTCTCCCCCATCTGCCTATCACCCCTCCTCACCTGGATCCATCTGCCTATCACCCCTCCCCACCTGGATCCATCTGTCTATCACCCCTCCTCACCTGGATCCATCTGCCTATCACCCCTTTTCACCTGGATCCATCTGCCTGTCACCCCTCCTCACCTGGATCCATCTGCCTATCACCCCTCCTCACCTGGATCCATCTGCTTGTCACCCCTCCTCACCTGGATCCATCTGCCTATCACCCCTCCTCAGCTGGATCCATCTGCCTATCACCCCTCCTCACCTGGATCCATCTGCTTATCACCCCTCCTCACCTGGATCCATCTGCCTATCACCCCTCCTCACCTGGATCCATCTGCCTATCACACCTCCTCACCTGATCCATCTGCTTATCACCCCTTCTCACCTGGATCCATCTGCCTATCACCCCTCCTCACCTGGATCCATCTGCCTATCACCCCTCCTCAGCTGGATCCATCTGTCTATCACCCCTTCTCACCTGGATCCATCTGCCAATCACCCCTCCTCACCTGGATCCATCTGCCTATCACCCCTCCTCAGCTGGATCCATCTGCTTATCACCCCTCCTCACCTGGATCCATCTGCCTATCACCCCTCCTCAACTGGATCCATCTGCCTATCACCCCTCCTCACCTGGATCCATCTGTCTATCACCCCTCCTCACCTGGATCCATCTGCCTATCACCCCTCCTCACCTGGATCCATCTGCCTATCACCCCTCCTCACCTGGATCCATCTGTCTATCACCGCTCCTCACCTGGATCCATGTGCCTATCACCCCTCCTCACCTGGATCCATCTGCCTATCACCCCTTTTCACCTGGATCCATCTGCCTATCACCCTTCCTCACCTGGATCCATCTGCTTATCACCCCTCCTCACCTGGATCCATCTGTCTATCACCCCTCCTCAACTGGATCCATCTGCTTATCACCCCTCCTCACCTGGATCCATCTGCTTATCACCCCTCCTCACCTGGATCCATCTGCCTATCACCCCTCCTCACCTGGATCCATCTGCCTATCACCCCTCCTCACCTGGATCCATCTGTCTATCACCCCTCCTCACCTGGATCCATCTGCTTATCACCCCTCCTCACCTGGATCCATCTGCCTATCACCCCTCCTCACCTGGATCCATCTGCCTATCACCCTTCCTCACCTGGATCCATCTGCCTATCACCCCTCCTCACCTGGATCCATCTGCTTATCACCCCTCCTCACCTGGATCCATCTGCCTATCACCCCTCCTCACCTGGATCCATCTGCCAATTCTTGCTCCAACTTTTCCATACACCTTTTTATACTGGCTCTCCTCCCACCTCTAACTTTCAGTCCAATGACCTGGAACATCAACCGTCCATTTCCCTCCACAGAATCTGCCTGGCCCGCTGAGTGACTCCAGCAACTTCCTGCTGCTCCGTGCTCCAGCTGCCCAGTCTGGATCAGATCAGAGCAATGCTTTACTCCGGGTCCAACCCCATCCAGAGAGACTGGGCTCCACACAGCACAGGTCTGTGAAGGAGCCACAGATCCTGGTTGAGCTCCTCTCTCATGATCTTTGTTCCATTTCAGATGGGTGTTATTCTGCTGTCGGCACCAAAGGACAGCCTTAGATGCCCATGGAGCCCCAACTGCCACTAACATCTGTATCTAACAGATAAAAATATTCAAGTGTGATCTTCAGTCCTGTATTCTCCCGTTAGCGGTTTCACTTAGAAATCCTTTCATCCAGGAACATTTAAGACAAATTGTGAAAGAGACAATCTGCAGATTGAACACTTACTTTAGCAGGATATTCACCATGGAAATTCCCACCTGAAATAATTTCCCCTCTCTCTGCAAATACAATCTGGAAACTGATTAAGAAGCAAAGTTGATCAGACTTTAAAGAATGCAAACGATCCGATATTCAACACATTTGTATGCATGCTTTGACTTGGTAAGTTACAGAATTTTATATCTTTTTTTGAAAGGTGAAAATTGAATATCCATAGATTTGGAAAACAAATACAGACATGTTTTGAGCAACACACTTGCAAACTGCTGGAGGAAATCAGCAAGTAAGGCAGCATCTATGGAGGGTGACGTTTTGGATCAAGACCCACTTGATCAAAAATTTGTGTAAAAATATGATGAAGTGTAAATAAAAGCTACTTATGCTCACTGTCACATCAAGATGATTTATTTCCTCATCATTTCAACCAACTCTCTTTGAAATCAAATCACTAAAGACTCAAATAATTAGAGATTCCATCTTTTCAGACACACAGCAACTGATCTGGACGTTGTAAAATTTACAAAAATCCAACTGGTGGGTATGTGGATTCACGACCACACGAGTCACAAAGCACTTTTCAGTTGCAGTCTGATATAACAGCACCAAATTTATACAGAGCAACAATAATGAGATTGGAAGTTTTAGAAATGCATCACTGCTCGGTGTAGCCAGCATGCAGAAGAGTACCAACCAGCTATAAAACTCAAAGTACACTGCAGATGCTATGGTCTGTACGTGTTGAGCTACAAACGTTTGTATAAAACTCTACTCCCAAAATCCCAAAGTCCAAAGAATCAAATTCCTGCAGTCTGACATCATCCTAAATATTACAGAATCCAAAAAATCAGAACATTTAGGAAATACACAGCAGGTCAGGCAGCACCTGTGGAGACGTTCCAGGTCGATGACTTGATCCCATGACGTGCCTGACAGCCTTCCACACTGAGCACTAATTAGTGATGATGAAATTCCCTTATTTGCACACCCACCCAGCCCTCTTGTTGCTCAACCTGTCCTCTTGACTTGTTCTGAATGTTCTGTCACAACACTAGCCCTGTTTCTCTCTCCAGAGATGCTGCCTGACTGCTGAGTATCCCTTCCTTTCTGTACACTGTTCATTGTACATGCAGTAATATTCTGTGTGTTTAGGATGTGCAGCTGAGGGTGAAGTTGGCTGAGTACTGGTTGTGACATCAGGAAGACATGACTCCAAGTTGTGATGCCTGCTCTCCATTGACTTGCATTGTGAATCAGTAAACTGTAACACCAAAACTTTACCACCCTGACTGGGCCTAACCCCACCCCTCCCTGCACTGCCAGCCACAACTTTGTGTTCAAGTAAACCTCAAGGCAAGGATCTCACCAAAGAACCACAGGTAACCCCAAAAACATTTCTTGGGGGCAAAGCTAAATGGTATGCTTGTTTCTTTTACATTGTTATACTTTATTTTGTTTAATACGTAAATATATTGAAGATATACTGAAAGTGGCAAAAGGCCTATACAGAGCAGAGTTAGGTCACTAAAGGATACAGGGTTATCGGTTACGCTATTCATTTCAGTCTCCAGAATACCCCTCACAAAAGCAATTGTGTCATTGACCAGCCCATGCACCTGGAAGAGAGCATCCCCAGGTTAGGAGAAATGTAAAACAATTCCAACCAGGGTCACCGAGATCAGATCAGTACAATAATAGTCGATAAACCAAAAACTTGTGCACTGCAGCATGAGTAGACACTCACCTGTGGACAACACCGGAGTGTATAGGCATCCTGTACTCGGTCACACAACTGGTGACTCTCTGGGAAAGTAAATTAGCAGATTGGTTTATTGTTATCCCATGAACCGAGTTACAGTAAAAATCCTGTCTTTTTGTTACATGCCATCTACACAGATCGTTTCATTACAACAGCACATTGAGATAGTACAGGGGAGCAGAGTAACAGAGACTGATGATCATAGAAGCAATGTATTGATCTGCAGAGGGCAGCTTGCAATGAGTTACAAAACAAAATGAATTTGTTGTCTCCATGTCCTTCCTTTTCTTTGCATTTTTATTACAAACCCCATTTCCAGAAAAGTTGGGATATTTTCCAAAATGCAATAAAAACAAAAATCTGTGATATGTTAATTCATGTGAACTTTTATTTAACTGATAAAAGTACAAAGAAAAGAATTTCAATAGTTTTACTGACCAATTTAATTGTATTTTGTAAATATACACAAATTTAGAATTTGATGGCTGCAACACACTCAACGAAAGTTGGGACAGAGGCATGTTTACCATTGTGTTACATCACCTTTCCTTTTAATAACACTTTTTAATTGTTTTGGAACTGAGGATACTAATTGTAGTAGATTTGCAATTGAAAATTTTGTCCATTCTTGCTTGATATATGACTTCAGCTGCTCAACAGTCCGTGGTCTCCGTTGTCTGATTCTCCTCTTCATGATGCGCTATACATTTTCAATAGGAGATAGATCTGGACTGGCAGCAGGCCAGTCAAGCACACGCACTCTGTGTGTACAAAGCCACGCTGTTGTAGCCCATGCAGAATGTGGTCTGGCATTGTCCTGCTGAAATAAGCATGGACGTCCCGGGAAGAGACGTCGCCTTGATGGCAACATATGTCTCTCTAAAATCCTAATATATGCCTCAGAGTCAATGGTACCTTCACATACATGCAACTCACCCATGCCGTGGGCACTGATGCACCCCCATACCATCACAGATGCTGGCTTTTGTACCTTTCGCTGATAACAATCAGGATGGTCGTTTTCATCTTTGGCACGGAGAACTGGAAACCCGTTTTTTCCGAAAACTAGCTGAAATGTGGACTCATCTGACCACGGCACATGGTTCCACAGTCTTTCAGTCCATTTGAGATGAGCTCGGGCCCAGAGAACTCACCGGCGTTTCTGCAAAGAGTTGATGTATGGCTTCCTCCTTGCGTAATACAGTTTCAAGTTGCTTTTCTGGATGCAGCGACGGACTGTGTTAAGTGACGATGGTTTTCCGAAGTACTCCCAAGCCCAGGTGGCTATAATTGTCACAGTAGCATGACGGTTTCTTAGGCAGTGCCGCCTGAGGGCTCGAAGATCACACGCATTCAACAGTTGTTTCCGACCTTGCCCTTTACGCACTGAGATGTCTCTGAATTCTCTGAATCTTTTCACAATATTATGTACTGTAGATGTTGAAAGACCTAAATTCTCTGCAATCTTGCACTGAGAAATGTTCCTTTTGAACTGCCTAACAATTCTCTCACGAATTTTGGCACAAAGGGGTGAGCCATGACCCATCCTTGCTTGCAAAGACTGAACTTTTGATGGACGCTACTTTTATACCCAGTCATGATACCTCACCTGCTACCAATTAGCCTGCTTAATGTGGAGTCTTCCAAACCGGTGTTACTTGGATATTCTGTGCACTTTTCAATCTTATTTTAACTCTGTCCCAACTTTTGTTGAGTGTGTTGCAGCCATCAAATTCTAAATTTGTGTATATTTACAAAATACAATTAAGTTGGTCAGTAAAACTATTGAAAATCTTTTCTTTGTACTTTTGTCAGTTAAATAAAGGTTCACGTGAATTAACATAGCACAGATTTTTGTTTTTATTGCATTTTGGAAAATATCCCAACTTTTCTGGAAATGGGGTTTGTAGTATCTGAATTGGTCCACATTCTTTCAAACACCAGTGAAATCATTGTCACAAGGCAGGTGGCTCACCTGAGATTTCAGACACATGAACATCGGAATCCAAGACTGACCGCATTCGAGTAGCCACTTCCATCTGTCCGTGGTGAGGCCGCAGCTTGTGCATACCTGTTCAAAACACAAGACCTTTGCATTATCCTAAAAGCTGGACCAACCTTCCTTTCTACAAGCCTGACGTACTGTGTTAAGTCGAGCCGACAGGCAGCCATTTCATAAGGAATGTTCAGTCAGCCACATGGATCAGTCCATGGCAGAATTCTGCACGTTCTCGGTCGGATTTGGAATACTGAGTCAGATAACAGAAAATCTGGGCCAAGCACTGGACTCAGCACTGAGTCCATGCAGGAGCGGTAGCACTTCCCACTTGGCCCCTGAGCCTCACAAAGGGAACAGCATAAACAGAATTGCTTACTCTTTACTACACCTCTGCATTTTCTGCAAATTTCAAAACTGCACACTGCTGCCCAAAGTTACCTTAAGAATTGTCTTTAAAACACCTCTGGAGCCAGCAATAAAACCCAGGGCCACACTATTGTTCTTTGATTCTGAAAGGCAGCATGTCAACACTTCTCTCTGCTTTGGACCTTTATCCAGTTCTGTCCTTTCTGTTACTACATCCCGTGGACACTTTGTAAAGCCCGGGTACGTGAGGTTGACTGGACTGCTCTCATTCACCCTCGCTGTGAATTCATCCAAATTGGTCGCTGGTGAAACTGGAGCAAAATTGCTGGATATGCTCAGCAGCCTTGGTGGAGAGAGAAAGTTCTTTTCATCAGAACTTTATATTCGAGGATGAGGTAGAGTCATTGAGTTCAACAGCATGGGTAGAAACGAGCCTTTTTGCTCATCTAGTCCATGCCAAATTATTATTCTGCCTCGTCCCATTGACCCGAACCTGGACATCCAAATTTCTATTAAATGTTGAAATCGAATCCTTATCCACCACTAGTTTCCAGTTTCGCACGCTATCATCCAGATCATTGATATAGAAGGCAAGCAGCAATGGACCAGCACCCATCCCCGCGGCACTCCACTAATCATAAGCCACCAGTCAGAGAGGCAACTATCTACTACCATCCTCTTCCTTCCCCCTTGAAGCCAGTGTTGAACCCAATTTACTACCTCATCCTGAATGCCAAGTGACTGAACCTTCTTGCCCAGCCTCCATGCAAGAGCTTGTCAAAGGCTTCGCTAAAGTCTATGACTTAACAAACCCCTGCTGGCTCTCTTTTACAGAATGTGCATGAGGCATTCAATCAAGGTGAGAGCTTAATTAATTTTTAGCTAAACAGCCACAATCAGATCATAATGTGGTCAATTTATTTAAAACCTTCACTCAAAAATTTTCAAGACTATATTGAATACCAGCCTGTGTATTAAGGGCTGTGTTACATTCAGTAATAACAGGTGTTAACTCTCCACATTGTGATAGATCCTGTCCATTTGGGCTAAACTGTACAAAAGGTAGCACAGTGGGGGGTGGGGAATGACAGAGTCCATGTTTCATTAGGCTGCTCTGTGTATGGTCCATGTCCAGGACACTCACCACTGTCGAAGGCTCTAGTGGTGCCTTTGAGAACCTCCAGTGTAAGAGCTGCAATAATGTCAGCCTGCCGGGCTATTGCCGTCGCTCTCTCCACCGCCTCTGCACCCAGCGAGGTGATCATCTGTGTCCCGTTGATCAGCGACAGTCCCTAGGGATTAATCACCACTGAGTCTGATGCAAAATTATAACAATATGCATTAAATAAACAATTGATCCATAAAATTAAAGGCTTGAATATAGGATTTCTGATTGAATGAGTTAAGTGTCAATGTTTTCTTAATATCATTCATTTATTGGGGTCAGGACCTATCAATTAGGTCCAGAGAGCACACAAGAAACCACACCACTTGCTGTTATGTCAAATCCCACAATTAATATAAAAGTGAACAGTGGCTATGGCAATCTCATACGGTAACACAGAACAATATTTTGTACATCTTTGAACTTTCAACTTGTTTCAATCATCAAACTGCTTGTCAAACGAGGTCCTGGAATTAAAGAGTAAATTTTACAGATGTCTGGTAAGTAATGTTTACATAATTTTTTCTCAAATTATATCAGTGAGTATTCACATTTAGAGTGCTAGAGCACTACAGCACAGAAACAACCCCTTCAGCCTGAGCTGAAATTATTCTGCCTCGCTCCATCTGCACCATAGGCCTCCATATCTCTCCCATCCATATCCAAATTTCTTTGAAATGCTGAAATCAAACCTGCATCTACCACTTCCGCAGGCAGCTCACTCCAAATATAGAACTTTTATAGATATAGTAATCAAATATGAACTTAAATTGGCAATATCTATAAAATTGCTTACGTTCTTTAACTCACAAATTGTTGATGAAAGCCCTTCTTTATTACCTCTTTAGCTTTTAGTGAAATTGGTTGAAGCCCATGAGCTTGTAAAACCTGATGGTATGAGATAGAGTAACATTAATGGATGTCTGTTTTATGATCCACATGTACAGAATCACAGTTTAGGAGAATAATTGGATTTTTCAGTCCAATTACACAGTATTACTGAATTACACACCTTGAATCACCAAATAGCAGAGTACGATCAAATGTCAAAGGATTGTCTGATCACCAAGCAGCACAGAATCAGAGTCATACAGTCAAACAACAGCACAAAATCTTGGATTCATAGAAACCTGCGTAACCCACCACTGCACCATTTGGCCAATGGTGTAAAGTCCAGATTTTAATTGGTTGAAGTCTACACATGAAACAGTGTTCAGGTCCCACAGAAAACCAGGAGAACTTACATACTTAGCGTCAGCCCAGCCACTTTTTGGCGACCACATTTTCCCTTCACCCATCAGTCCAAGGGCAAGGTGGGCAAGGGGAGCAAGGTCCCCACTGGCCCCAACGGTTCCCTTCTCTGGGACGTAGGAGAGGCAGGAAGCTGCAGAAGGCAAATTAACAGAGTGAGATCACAGCTCATCAAAGCATAATCTACAAAACATGTAGAAAACAGCGAAGAAGAAAATAAGAGGTTACCATTAAATGCCTCAATCAGCTGACGGAGGGTCTCCAAGGAGATTCCACTGTAACCCTTGGCAAGGACATTGATCCTGAGAGCCAGAAGCATGCGGCACCTCTCCGGTGACAAGGGCTTGCCCACACCTAAAGAGAAGCAAGATTTATTGATTTCCATAAAGTTAGCCCCTGTTGCCTCAGTACAAAGTGTAGAAACCTGGGTGTCCAGGCTGACAATAAAATCAACCTCTCATGGTTCCTCCCTCACCTCCCTCTGGTGCCCCTCTTCCTTCCTTTTCTCCCATGGTCCATGACCATCACATTCCTTCCTCAGTCCTTTACCTTCCAGCTTCTCCGCTTTATCCCTCCTCCCCCACCCTCCACCTTCCCCCTCACCCGGCTTCACCAATCACCCGCCAGCTTGTACTCCCCCCCTCCCCACACCTTATTGTTCCCCCATCCTATCTAGTCCTGATGAAGAATGCCAGTCCAAAATGTTGACTGTTCATTTCGCTTCATGGATGCTGCCTGACCTGCTGAGTTCCTCCAGCATTGTGTGTGTTGTTCTCAGGCAATTTTCAGTGGCAGTGAGGCAAGCAATGTAGATGTTTAGAAACATTAGCCAATCCTGAGCTGAAATAATGAGGCAATCCTGCTATGTTTTATGTCAATTATAGGATTGCTCATAATTCTGGTGGATGTGGCATAGGAAAGGTTTTGCAGCAATGTTTCGGGGTGTAGATACTGCCGACCAAAAACAATCTATGACCTTGTTGAGAGCAGTAAGGACCTGAAGTTGGACAGGGTTGGAGGCCTGGGTTCCAAGGAAATGGAAGGGGGATTTGGAGGAGAGGAGTGGGGGATTCAGAGGGGAGGGCAGAGGGACAAGAGGAGGATTCATAAGGTTGCAAGGGATAGGGGTGGCTAGGCAGCAAGTTCAAAGCTCATCTATGAAAAAAATATTTAAAAAGTGACTAAATAAATATATTTTAATACTTAATGATTCACTTATTAAATATACTTTACACAGATTAACTTTGAGTGCTCTCATTGAGATACAAGGTTGGATGCTGACTGCCACTAGCGTGGAATGCTGCAAGATTACATTAGCTTCATTCGTCACATCTACATTGAAATGCATCGTTAGCATCAACGACCAACACAGCACAAGGAAGTGCTGGTGACAGACTGCAAGTGTCACCATGCTTTCAGAACCAGCATAGCTTGCCCACAACTTTCCAACCTAACTGTACATTTTTTTGGACTGTGGGAGGAAACTGGAGAACCCAGAAGAAACCCACGCGGTTACAAACTCCTTACAGACAATGGCAGAGTTGTAGCTGGGTTGCTAGTGCTGTAATACTGTTACACTCGCTGCTACTCTGCCATGCTGCCCTGCAATTTCTTGCAGTCTGGGGCAGATGATAAAATCTGGGTGGATCCTGGACCTTTGCCATCTACAAATTTGCTTTGTTTCCTGAGAATGGACTGAGATCATTCTTTGGCTTTTACCCTCTGTGTTAACAGCTTGGGCAGATTTTGTTTTGGAAGCAGCAGTGAATAGCCATAGGGAGTGAAAACAGACTGGGAATTAATCAGCTGCAGAGAAATTGTAAAGGAATTGTTCGGGCTTCTCCGACTGTGTAAAAAAAACAGAAAAAAGAACCAAAAATAATAGTGGCTCTAATGGAGAAATTAGAACTGGGAATAAGGAAATTGAGCATGTCCTAGACCCTCACCAGTTCTAAAATCATAGAAAACCCCCTATCCAGATACATCACAGCTTGCTATGGCAGTTGCTCTGGCCCGAGGCTGCAAGAAACTGCAGAAAGTTGTCAACGCAACTCTGTACCTAACACAAACCCTCTTCCTCTCTATTGACTCTGTCTACACTTCTTGCCGCCTTGGGAAAGCAGCCAACATATGGGGCGGCACCGTAGTGTGGTGGTTAGCGTAAAACTATTACAGTGCCCGCAGCCTGGGTTCAATTCTGGCAGCCGGTTGTATGTTCTCCCCGTCATAGTGTGGGCTTCCTCCAGGCGATCCCACGTTCTGAGGACATACGGGTCAGTAGGCTAATTGGTCATTTGGGTGTAACTGGGCAGTAGGCTGGAGGTGCCCACTACCCTGCTGTATCTCTAAATAATAAAACAATGTCTAACACTAGAGGGCACGCATTTAAAGTGAGAGGGACTAAGTTTAAAGGAGATCAGCAGGGCAAGTTTTTTTTTACGTAGAAGAGTTGTGGGTACCTGGAATGTACTGGAATGTGGTGGAGACAGATGTGATAGAGGCATTTAAGAGGTTCCTAGATAGGCACATGACTGTACAGGGAATGGAAGACTAGATTTTTGAGCTCACAATCTACCTCGTTATGATCACTGCATTTTGTCAGTAGCTGTTACACTTTCTTCTGCATTCTGTTAGTGTCTTACCTCAATGCACTGTGTAATGATTTAATGGTGAAAATAGTGTGCAATAGTTTTCACTGTATCTCAGTACATGTGACAATAATAAGCATCGTGTGGTAAAAGGAATTCATTTAGTTGGGCATGTGATTACAACATCATGGGCTGTAGGCCTGTTCTATTTTCTATTGCCTATAATCAAGGATTCCTCCCACCATGCTCATTCTCCCCTCCCTGTCCCTCCTGTTGAGCAGAAGGTGCAAGATCTTGTGAGTGTGTAGCACCAGACTCAAGAACAGCTTCAATCCCCCTGCAATCAGACTCTTGAACAAGCCTCTTGTCCGTTACCAATGAACAGTCCATCTCACCAAGGCTCTTGCTTCTTATTTATCTCCCTGCACCAGTTTCCCTGTAACAGCAACATCGTGTACTTCTGTGTGCAATGATCCGAATGGATGGCACAAAGCAAAACCTTTTCACTGTATCTCAGTATATACGACACAAAAATGACACTTGTGAGCTGCCTCAGCACATCCTAAGGTTCTGCTGGTTGTTAATGCAAGGTGCCTTTCACTGTAGATTTTGATATATGTGTGATAAATAAATGAATCTGAATCTACTACTAAACCAAACTAACTGAATAAATGAGGTCTTCACTGCGGAATATAGCAGAGCAGAGAATAATACATAATACACCTTTATTGTAAAGGATGTTGGAGTACAGAGGTAAGGAAGACTTGCTGAGATTATTCAGAGCTCTGGTGAAACAGTTATTTGCAACGATATGTGCTGGTTTGCTCTTTGTGCCTAAAGGAAGGACCCCTGCTTTTGAGTTAGAGCAGTGTACATACACTGAACAGATTCCCACATAAGACATTATCCTATGTGGAGACATTAAGGATACTACTAAATGGAGTCATGCAAGGTTCTGAGGAGAACTGAAAGGGTCAGTAGTGAGAAACTTTTTTCTCTGATAAGCAGCAAAGATTCAGGATGAGAGATTCGCCATTCAGGACCAAGGTGAGAAATTTAAATCCATGAAAACTTATACTTCAATGGGCTGTGGATTTTCAGTAGAATCTAAGTATGACCAATAGATTGCTGAGTTCTCAGGGGGTAGCGATAGAAGGATAGGCAGGAAAGCTGAAGAATGTTTAGCCGTGATCTATCAAATTTCAGAGTAGAGGAGGGTTTGCTGAAGTTTGGTCCGCTCCTACTCCTTATATGCTCTTCAGCCATGTGTTCAACCAATGAGGAGAAGGCAAAAATGGTTCTCACAGAAACATCCACTCGAGAACATGTTTGATCATTAAAACAGTAAAAGGGGTTCTTTCACGTACCGACTGCGGTGGAGTGTATAACATTCTCCTGCAGTTCCCTGTAAAAACAGCAGAGTCAGAAAGAATGCAGCAGTGCCAAGGATCAAGGATCGACTTTATTGACCATATCCATTTACAGCACAGGAATTTGCTGTGCTGCTAGTCAGGGCACAACATGCAACAAAAAACAACAACTTTCAACAATTCTAAAGTAGGATTTGGAATAAAATGTGTATAAATACATAAATACCAGCATGTGCTTACAATGTAAACAGCTTTATAACAAGTAGTTTAAAGTGTTGACAGTGCAGTGCAGTGGCAGAGGTAGTAGAAGGGGCGGGGGGAGGGAGCTAACTAGAATTGTTAATCAGATTAACTGCCTGGGCAAAGAAACTTTAAGATGGTGTAAAATTTTTGTTTTAATAACCCTACAGGGCTTTCCTGAAGGGAGCTTTTGCAAAAGGCAGTTTGCAGGGTGGCAATGATTTTTCTTTCCACTTCTTTATCCTGGACACATACAAGTCCTTCTGTGTCAGTAGACTGCAGCCATTTCTACTGTCCGACAGTTCACTGTAGTTTTCATGTATTGTGAAAGGATGCTGCACCAAATCAGACAATGTTACTCACACAAGTTTATCTGGGGCAATAACAGTTCTGGCAAACTTCCCAAAGCCTGTGTTTATTCCGTACACAACTAGAAAACAAAATATTTGCACAAGGTATTATTTGTGGGGCTGAAACATGGCTCATAAAGTGAGTTGCTGAATATTAAATGAACTTAAACCAATGTGACCTTGCTCTTCAGTGATGATTCTTTCCACCAGCTCTCTTGACCTGTTGACCCTTCTTTCACTCTCAGTGGTAAGCTACAAGGAAAATCCACTCATTTAATGACACATGGCTGTATGACATTGCACATCTATCACCTGAAGTGGCATCCAACATCTCACCTTGATTTTATAAGTCCCCTTGCCAATTTGAACAAGTTGTTGTGTTGATAAGCTATTTCCATCCACATAAATGTACTGAATAGGGAGAAAAACCACACTGAAAATGAACTGCAGATCACTGCAATCCCCTTATTCCTCTTATTAACTGGGCTACACTCACCTGCTGAGAATATTGAAGCATTCTGCATTTACTTATTAAGAACTTGTAAGAACAAAATAACGGTTAACAGTACAGTTTGTCAGCTGTGAGGTTGAAAAACACAGATCACTTTGTGAAACAGGACAAAACTCAGCAAATGCTGTTATCTCATTTAGGAGGGGTTACAACATGGCTGCCATGGGAAACGAGTCAAGAGCCGGCTGCTGGAGTTTCCAAGGTGACTATTCAGGCAGTGAAGACCTAATCTTGGGGACACAGCTAATAGTGTAAGCTTTCATTTAACTTGAAGGTGACAATGAAGCATAGATGAGTATAAAAGCAAGGAGCTTATAATTCACTGATAATACCCCACGGGCTATTGTGTCTGGTTCTGTACATACATCTTAGTTGAAGTTTTGAAGTTATGGGGAGAGTGCATATGAGATTTACCAGTACAGTTGCAAGTTGCAGTAAAGCAGTGCACTGTGGCACTAATCTCAGATCAGAGAAATCCAAGTATAGATTTAACAGGGTTGAAAATTACAAAGGGTTTTGGAAAAAAAAAAGAAAATATTTTACCACTGACTGCTGGTATCATGGTCTGGTACGGCAATTCCAATGCACAGGAATGCAAGAAGCTGCAGTGGGTAGAGGGCTCAGCCCAGAACGTCACAGGCACGTCACTCCCCACCATTAGTTGTATGTACATGCCTCAAAAAAGTAACATCCATCATCAAAGATCCCCTCCATCTCGGCCATGCTGTCTTCTCACAGCTACCACTGGGCAGGAGGATACTGAAGCCTGAAATCCCATAGCTCCAGGTTCAAGAACAGATACTGTACCTCCCTTCAACCATTCACTTCTGGAAACACACGGCACAACACTGGTCACCTTGCATTACAATGGAGCTTATTTTTATTTAATTATGTTCGAGGCACAACTGCGCAAGCGCTGGGATGTCAGCGAGTTAGACCGGCGGGAAGAGTTTAAAAGGAGACAGTTTTTTAGAGCGGACGCCAGAGTAGATGGAAACAGAGTAGGAGGGCTTTGGTTCAATGGGACTTCTGCTATAACGGGTCGAGGCCAGATAGGTTACCTGCAAAGAATAGAAAAAGGAAGTATGTTTGTGAGGCTGGTGTTCTGTATTGGGTGTCAGATGTGGGATGTCCGGGAGACTCCCAGCCTCCCGGACGGCCACATCTGCACCAGGTGCATCGAGTTGCAGCCCTTTAGGGACTGGTTTAGGGAACTGGAGATGCAGTTTGATGACCTTCGTCTGGTCAGGAAGAGTGAGGAGGTGATAGAGAGAAGTTACAGGCAGGTGGTCACACCGGGGCCACAGGAGACAGACAAGTGGGTCACAGTCAGGAGGGGGAAGGGGAAGAGTCAGGTACTAGAGAGTACCCCTGTGGCTGTACCCCTTGACAATAAGTACTGGCTCAGAAGGGTAGAGAAAGGAAGAAGGCAGCAGTAATAGGGGATCTATAGTTAGGGGATCAGACAACGATTCTGTTGACACAGGAAAGAAACAGGGATGGTAGTTTGCCTCCCAACTGCCAGGGTCTGGGATGTTTCAGATATCCTGAAGTGGGAAGGAGAACAGCCAGAGGTCGTGGTACATATTGGTATCACCGGCATAGGTAGGAAAAGGGAGGAGATCCTAAAAACAGATTACAGGGAGTTAGGAAGGAAGTTGAGAAGTAGGACCTCAAAGGTAGTAATCTAGGTATTACTGCCTGTGTTACGCAACAGTGAAAATAGGAACAGAGTGAGGTGGGGATAAATTCATGGTGAGGGATTGGAGTAGGGTGCAGGGATTCAGATTTCTGGATCATTGGGACCTCTTTTCACCTGTACAAAAAGGATAGGATGCACTCAAATCCAAGGGGGCCAATATCCTGGCAGAAAGGTTTGCTAAGACTATTGGGCAGAGTTTGGACTAGAATTGCTGGGGGGTTGGGAACCAAACACTAGAGACAGAGGAAAGGGCGGTTGGCTCACAAATAGAGAAAGCTTGGAGACAGTGTGAGAGGGACGATAGGCAGGTGATAAAGAAGGGATGCACTCAGACCGATGGTTTGAGATGTGTCTATTTTAATGCAAGAAGCATCATGAACAAAGTGGATGAACTTAGAGCGTGGATCAGTACTTGGAGGTATGATGTTGTCGCCATTACAGAGACTTGGATGGCTCAGTGGCAGGAATGGTTACTTCAAGTGCCAGGCTTTAGATGTTTCAGAAAGGACAGGGAGGGAGGCAAGAGAGGTGGGGGCATGGCACTGTTGATCAGAGATAGTGTCACGGCTGCAGAAAAGGAGGAAGTCATGGAGGGATTGTCTGCTGAGTCTCTGTGGGTGGAAGTTAGAAACAAGAAAGGGTCAATAACTCTACGGTGTTTTTTATAGACTAGCCAATATTAACAGGAACATCGAGGAGCAGATAGGGAGACAGATTCTGGAAAGGTGTAATAATAACAGGATTGTTGTGGTGGAAGATTTTAAGTTCCCAAATATTGATCGGCATCTCCCTAGAGCAAGGGGTTCAGATGGGGTGGAGTTTGTTAGGTGTGTTCAGGAAGGTTTCCTGACACAATATGTAGATAAGCCTATAAGAGGAGAGGCTGTACTTGATCTGGTATTGGGAAATTAACCTGGTCATGTGTCAGGTCTCTCAGAGCATTTTGGAGATAGTGATCTCAATTCTATCTCCTTTACCATAGCATTAGAGAGGGATAGGAACAGACAAGTTAGGAAAGTGTTTAATTGGAGTAAGGGGAAATATGAAGCCATCAGACAGGAACTTGGAAGCATGAATTGGAAACAGATGTTCTCAGGGAAGTGTACGGCTGAAATGTGGCAAATATTCAGGGGATATTTGCATGGTGTTCTGCATAGGTACATTCCAATGAGATAGGAAAAGGATAGTAGGGTACAGGAACCGTGGTGTACAAAGTCTGTTGAAAATCTAGTCAAGAAGAAAAGAAGCTTACAAAAGGTTCAAAAAACTAGGTAATGAAAGAGATCTAGAAGATTATAAGGCTACTAAGAAGGAGCTTAAGAATGAAATCAGGAGAGCCAGAAGGGACCATGAGAGGGCCTTGGAGGACAGGATTAAGGAAAACCCCAAGGCATTCTACAAGTATGTGAAGAGCAAGAGGATAAGACATGAGAGAATAGGACCAATCAAGCGTGACAGTGGAAAAGTGTGTATGGAACTGGAGGAGATAGCAGCGGTACCTTCATTAAGTACCTCTGTTTCAGGATTCACTATGGAAAAGGATTTTGGCGATTGTAGGGATATAGCGGATTGAAAAGCTTGAGCATATAGACATTAAGAAAGAGGATGTGTTTTGGATGCTTTTGGAAAGCATCAAGTTGGATAAGTCTCCAGGACCAATTGAGATGTACCCCAGGCTACTGTGGGAGGCAAGGGAGGAGATTACCAAGCCTCTGGCAATTTGCATCATCAATGGGAATGGGGGAGGTTCCGGAGTACTGAAGGATTACAGCTGTTCCGTTTTCAAAAAAAGGATTAGAGATGGTGCAAGAAATTATAGACCGTGAGTCTTACTTCAGTGGTAGTAAGTTGATGGAGAAGATCCTGAGAGGCAGGATTTATGAACATTTGGAGAGGCGTAATATAATTAGGAATAGTCAGCATGGCTTTGTGAAAGGCAGGTCGTGTCTTACGAGCCTGACTGAATTTTTGAGGATGTGACTAAACACATTGATAAAGGTAGAGCAGTAGATGTAGTGTATATGGATTTTAGCAAGGCATTTGATAAGGTGCCCCATGCAAGGCTTATTGCGAAAGTAAGAAGGCATGGGATCCAAGATGACCTTGCTTTGTGGATTCAGAATTGGCTTGCTTACAGAAGAGTGGTTATAGACAGGTCACGTTCTGCATGGAGGTCGGTGACAAGCGGTGTGGTTCAGGGATCTGCTCTGGGACCCTTACTCTTTGTGATTTTTATAAATGACCTGGACGAGGAAGTGGAGGGATGGGTTAGTAAATTTGCTGATGACACAAAGGTTGTGGGTGTTGTGGATACTGTGGAGGGCTGTCAGAGGTTACAGTGAGACATTGATAGGACGCAAAACTGGGCTGAGAAGTGGCAGATGGAGTCCAACCCAGATAAGTGTGAAGTGGTTCATTTTCGTAGGTCAAATATGATGGCAGAATATAGTATTAATGGTAAGACTCTTGGCAGTGTGGAGGATCAGAGGGATCTTGGGGTCCGGGTCCATTGGACACTCAAAGCTGCTGTGCAGGTTGACTCTGTGGTTAAGAAGGCATACGGTGCATTGGCCTTCATCACCGTGGGATTGAACTTAAGAGCCGAGAGGTAATGTTGTAGCTATATAGGACCCTGGTCAGACCCCACTTGGAGTACTGTGCTCAGTTATGGTCACCTCAATACAGAAGTCTTAGAGAATCTCATCCCTCTAAATGATTACTTTTGAGTATTTATCCAACACTCAATGTGAAATTTATTGCTAAATCTAGTATCATAGAGTTATACAGCATGTGAACAGGCCTGGTGCCTCTCTTCTTTTCCCTCAGAGTCATGGAGTTCTCCTTCACAAAAATGCCCAACTCACACATGCTGACCAAGATGTCTGTTTAAGCTAATTCCATTTGACTGGATTTGGCCCATCTAGGTCTTTCAATCCATGCATCTGTCAGCTTCCTGTCGCAGCTTGCTCCACTTAGTTGCCACCATCTGTGTCAAAACTTACCACTCACAACCATTTAAATGTTTCCTCTCTCTCTCATTAAATCTCTGTCCTATAGTTTTAGATTCCCCTACCTTGGGAAAGACTGTGACCACCTACCTTATCTACCTCATGCTCCTCAGCCTCCTTCCCTCCAGGGAGAAGGATTCTAACTATCTATCCTATCTATGCCTCTCATAATTTTGAGAATTTCCATAAGGTCACTCCTTGGCTTCCTAAAATTCCAGTGAGAATAAAACTAGCTTATCCAGTTTCTCCTTAGGACTCTAGCTCTCCAGTAACAGCAATATCACTGGGAATCCTTCTGCATCCTTTCCACTTAGATCACATCATTCCTACAGCTGGCTGACCAAAACTGCACACAATGTCTTAGTGTCTTGTACAGCCATAACATGACATCCCAATTCCTGTACTCAATGCCCATCCAATGAAGAAAGGTGTGCCCATATACTTCTTAACCACTTTGTTGACCTGTGCACCACCCCCTTGGTTATTTCAGGCAGGCATCCCTTATCACCAGTGTGAAAACACCATTCTTCCCTCTGATTAGAAACATAGAAAACCTACAGCACCATACAGGCCCTTCGGCCCACAATGTTGTGCCGAACATGTACTTACTTAGAAATTACCTAAGGTTACCCATTGCTCTCTATTTTTCTAAGCACCCAGTACCTATCCAGGAGTCTCTTTAAAGACCCTATCGTATCCGCCTCCATCACTGCCACCAGCAGCCCATTCCACGCATTCACAACTCTGCATAAAAAAATTTACCACTGACATCTTTTTTAAACAAAGGGACTTCCCTTCTTCCACCATCAACTCTGCTCTCAAATGCATCTCTCCCATTTCCCGCACATCTGCCCTCACCCCATCCGCCCGCCACCCTACTCAGGATAGGGTTCCCCTTGTCCTCACCTACCACCCCACCAGCCTCCAGGTCCAACGTATAATTCTCTGTAACTTCCGCCACCTCCAACGGGATCCCACTACCAAGCACATCTTTCCCTCCCCCCCTTTCTGCTTTCCGCAGGGATCGCTCCCTATGCGACTCCCTTGTCCACTCGTCCTCCCCATCCCTTCCCACCAATCTCCCTCCTGGCACTTATCCTTGTAAGCGGAACAAGTGCTACACCTGCCCTTACACTTCCTCCCTCACCAACATTCAGGGCCCCAGACAGTCCTTCCAGGTGAGGCAACACTGCCTCACTGAGTTCGGTGCTCCCGGTGTGGCTTTTTATATATTGGTGAGACCCGACGCAGACTGGGAGACCGTTTCGCTGAACCCCTACGCTTGGTCTGCCAGAGAAAGCAGGATCTCCCAGTGGCCACACATTTTAATTCCACGTCCCATTCCCATTCTGATATGTCTATCCATGGCCTCCTCTACTGTCAAAATGAATCCAAACTCAGGTTGGAGGAACAACACCTTATATACCGGCTGGGTAGCCTCCAACCTGATGGCATGAACATCGACTTCTCTAAGGCAACACGAGTGAATCTGCAGATGCTGGAAATAAATAAAAAACACAAAATGCTGGCAGAACTCAGATTCAAACTTCAATTCTCCTTGTGGCCACACACTTCAATTCAACAGACCACTCCCACTCCGATATGTCTGTCCATGGCCTCCTCTACCGTCAAGATGAGGCCACACCTCATGATGGAGCAATACCTTATCTCCCGCCTAGGTAGCCTCTTACCTGCTGACATGAACATTCAACTCACTGGCCTCCGTTGATACCCCTGCCCCCCCTTACCCCATCCCTATCTATAATTTTAGTCCGGTTCTCTTTCTCTCTCTTTTTCCCCCCTCACTACAATCTCCCCCCAGCCCTACTTTTCTTTCTCTTTTATTTCCCATTATTCTCCACCTTCCCCCTAGCCCATTTCCCTGGAGCCTATCACTTCCCAGCTCTCTACTTCATCCCTCCCCCCACTTCTTATCCCCCCTCGACCATCCCATGTTACTTCACTCCTGATGAAGGGTTTCGGCCTGAAACGTCGTCACTACCTCCTCGCATAGATGCTGTCTGGCCTGCTGAGTTCTGCCAGCATTTTGTGTTTTTTATTGACTTCTCTAACTTCCGTTAATGCCCCTCCTCCCCTTCTTACCCCATCCCTGACATATTTAGTTGTTTGTTTTTTTTCTCTCTCTCTGCCCATCACCCTGCCTGTTCTCCATCTCCCTCTGGTGCTCCCCCCCCCCTTCTTTCTCCTGAGGCCTCCCGTCCCATGATCCTTTCCCTTCTCCAGCTCTGTATCACTTTCGCCAGTCACCTTTCCAGCTCTTAACTTCATCCCACCCCCTCCGGTCTTCTCCTATCATTTTGCATTTTCCCCTCCCCCCACTACTTTCAAATCTCTTTCTATCTTTCCTTTCAGTTAGTCCTGACGAAGGGTCTCAGCCCGAAACGTCACCAGTGTTTTTCCTTATAGATGCTGCCTGGCCTGCTGTGTTCCACCAGCATTTTGTGTGTGTTGTTTGAATTTCCAGCATCTGCAGATTTCCTCATGTTTACCCCTGACATCTGTACCCACTGCCAAGCACCTTAAAACCATGCCCCCTCGTGTTAGCCATTTCAGCCCTGGGAAAATGCCTCTGACTATCCACACAATCAATGCCCCTCATCATATTAAAAACATCTATCAGATCATCTCTCATCCTCCGTCGCTCCAAGGAGAAAAGGCCAAGTTCTCTCAACCTATTCTCATAAGCTACACCCTCCAATCCAGGCAACATCCCTGTAAATCTCCTCTGCACTCTCTTTCTCTATAGTATCCACATCCTTCCTGTAGTGAGGTGACCTGACTAAACATGGTACTCCAAGTGGGGTCTGACCAGGGTCTTATATAGTTGTAACATTACCTCATGGCTCTTGAACTCAATCCCATGGTTGATGAATGCCAACACACTATACACCTTAACAACGCTGTCAACCTGTCCAGCAGCCTTGAGTGTCCTAGACACGAATCCCAAGATCTCTCAGATTCTCCACACTGCCAAGAGTCTTACCATTAATATTAGATTCTGTCTTCAAATTTGACCTACCAAAATGAACCACTTCACACTTAACTGAGTTGAAGTCTATCTACCCAGTTCTGCATCCTATTGATGTCCCGCTGTAACCTTTGGCAACTCCCAGGCTATCCAGAACACCCTAACTTTTGTGTCATCATCAAACATACTAACTCACCCTTCTACTTCTTCATCCAGTTAATTTATAAAAATCACAAAGAGGAGCGATGCCAGAACAGATCCCTCCAGAACATGTAGAATATGAACCATATGTGGTTCCCCAGCAAAACCTCAGGCAAAGGGGTGGGTGACAAAGCAGATAAACATTGAAGAAAGGACTACAGTAACCAGGCACACTTTCAGTATGGAAACATTTGGTACAAAAGGGAGGGCTTCACATAAAACAAGTCATTTACACCACATAAAGAGGGAAGTGAGGAGATGGGGAAGGGTTCTAATTTGATCCATGGTGAGTGACAGATGAAACAGATGCAAGGATATTGGTCTGTTCCCTTTCAAACCTGCTGTCACTGCACTTTGCTCCAAAATCCACCACCTCCTTAAGGATGACTGTCATATCTCTAACCCTGCACTCACCCCACCAGTTTCTTTCAAAAGTTATTCCACGCAACCTCACCTCTCACTTGTGTTCCTGTCCTTCCCAATGTTACAACTATTACTTTGTTAACTATTGCTCCCAGCTTTCTCAGCCTCTCCTTGCCAGAGGCACAGCTTTGCCCACTCCATCCTCTCCTCTGTAGCCTTCTAATGGCACCAGTCTAGGTTCGGTCACTCGAACCTAAAACAAGTGGAGGCCAAGCATCCTGAGCAAAGGATGCTGCTCTCAGTCCCACACCCTCGACTCCTCATATTCCCATCAGACTAAAGGGTCAGCTTCCACTGGAACTGTGACTGCCCTGGACCTACTGCAAATCACCACCAACCTCCCAAAGCCTGCCACCACCTCTTTGTTGGTCGATTGCAGATCCGATCCATGTGAGGAGCTATAATTGGCTTGAGCTAAACAATAAGAAGGCTGGTAGGAGCCGGATGTTGATTTCATTCACCCTTACTTGGACATAGAGTATATTGTAATCACTGGGTCTAAATCCTGAAAGCCCAAACATATCATCAATGGATCTGGAAGCAGAAAGGTGGAGATCATACTCCAGATAATTTTAAGAAACAATGAGATGTGAAAGTGGCATGAAATGGTAGGTTTTCTGCACAGGAACTACAATGTTTTCTCCTGATCACCCTGTAATCTTATCATTTACACAATGCCTGAGTTTGCAGGTTTCTTAAAACTGAGATTTATCACAGCAAAATTTTGTACATATCAACCCAAAGGGCGACTTTTGAAAATAAGAGAGAATGAGACCAAATTGTACATAATTGTTAACCACCCAGAGAAGATAAGCTCAAAGGATACAGGGAGGCAAAGTGGTCGGTCAGTGGATCAAATTCAACTTCTTGCCCTTGGATAACTAGAATGGAGAAACCAAAAGGCCTGGTAAAATTAGGAGAAAACAACTAATGAATCAGAATTGGGATTCCCATTCTGAAAAAGGAGACAAGTATTAAAAGTAATAATTTTCTTGACCTGGCAGTTGTCTCTGCATTGACTTACCAATCTGGATGAAGTCTTTATCTTGCAAGACATCTTTAATTGCATCATTAAGATCCAACAAACTCTGCCCTTGACAGTGTTTCACTAAGAACGTGACATCTTCAGTGCACCCCAGGCCACCACCATCTGCCTTAGCTTTCACGTAGCGTCTCAGAGCTTCCTGTCCCAGCCATTGGATATTATAAGAAGGATCTTTACAGGGAACCGTCAACCATTCATCCTTCACATGCACAGTGAAGCAAAGCATTATTAATAGTCAACAGTCAGAACCAACATAAAGTACCTCCAAACACACTCCTCCTACAAACAAACGTGCAAGGAATGTTGTCAATTTATAGTCATTGTCTGTTAAAAATTAGCAGTGTTTATTGCAAAATTCATTAATACTCATCAAGACTCTCACTTGATCTGCTAACAATCATTACAGTGAAACCATTGTTTTTACTGAATTAAATATTATACCAGATTTCCTTGATTTTGGGTGTATAATTGACAGGTGTGCTGACTTAGGCTGGAGCAAAGTAGGCACGGTTGTCTCTGGATGGAGGTTACTTGGACTATTCTCTGTTGCTAGACTGTGCAAGTCAGCAAGAACTGCACAGTGGCACAGAGGAAAAGCTCTGCCACACACCTCCAAAGACCCGGCTTCAATGTTGACCTCTGGTACTGTGTGTGTGAAATTTGCATGTTCTCCATGTGAACACATGGGGAACCCCCCCCCCCCACCCACCCACCAATTCCTCCCACATCCCATAAATGTGTCAGCTGTAAGTCAAATAACCACTAGGTTGTTGGTGAGTGCTAGAATGGGAGGACAATTGTTGAACATGTGGGGAGAAGTTAAAACATGGGATTGACATGGGATTAATCTCAATGTGTTGGTGCAGACCACTTCTATGCTCTGACTCTCTCCAATTCTATGACAAAACACTCTAGAATCAGCCTTGCATATCTTGTCCATCACCTGTCACTCGTGCTCAATCAAGTGAGGGAGAATGTGTGTGTAAGACAGAAAAAGAGGCAGGTTGCCCAGATTTCTCCTGTGATGGCAGACACCCTGATGGGGGTTGTATACAGACCTCCAAACAGTAGTAAGGATGCTACCTATAAATTACAACAGGAGATGGAAAATACATGCCAAAAGGGTGATGTTACAATAGTCACGGGGGACTTCAATATGTAGGTAGATAGGGAAAACCAGGTCTGTGCTGAGCTACAGGGGGGTGGATTTCAAGAGTGCCTATGAGATGGCTTTTTAGAGCAGCTCATGGTTGAGCCCACCAGAGGATCAGCTATTCTGGATTGGGTGTTGTGTTATGAACCAGAATTGATTAGAGAGCTTAAGGTAAACGAACTCTTTGGGGCAAGTGGTAACTTGTTAAGACCGAATTCACCCTGAAATTTGAGAAGCTAAAGTCGGATGTATCAGTATTACAGTGGAGTAAAGGGGATTACAGAGGCATGAGAGAGGAGTTGGCCAGAATTGATTGGAAAAGAACACTGGCAGGGATGACAGCAGAGCAGCAATGGCTGGAATTTCTGGAAGCAATTTGGAAGGCACAGGAAATATACATCCCAAAGAGGAAGTATTCTAAAAGAAAGATGACACAACTGTGGCTAACAAGAGAAGTCAAAGTCAACATAAAAGCCAAAGAGAGGGCATACAATTGAGCAAAATTTAGTGGGAAGTTGGAGGGTTGGGAAGCTTTGAAAAAACAACAGAAGGCAACTAAAAAGTCATTAAGATGATGAAGATGGAATATGAAAGTAAGCTAGCTAATAATATTAAAGAGGATACCAGAAGTTTCTTTAGATACATAGTGTAAAAGAGAAGCAAGAGTGGATATTGGACCACTGGAAAACAATGCTAGAGAGGTAGTAATGGGGGACAATGAAATAGTGGATGAACTGAATAAGCATTTTGCATCAGTCATCACTGTGGAACACACTAGCAGTATGGTAGAAGTTCCAGGTGTCAGGCGGCATGAAGTGTGTGAGATTACCATAACTAGAGAGAAGAGTTTTTGGTAAACTGAAAGGTCTGAAGGTAGGTGAGACACCTCAACCTGAAAGAGGTGGCTGAAGAGATCATGGAGGCATCAGTGGTGAACTTTCAGGAATCACTAGATTCTGGAATGTTTCCAAAAGACTGGAAAATTGCAAATGTCTCTCCACTCTTCAAGAAGAGAGAGAGTCAGAAGAAAAGAAAACTATAGGCCAGTTAGTCTGACCTCAATGGTTGGGAGGATGTTGGAGTTGATTGTTGAGGATGAGGTCTCAGGGTACTTGGAGGGTACATTATAAAATAGGCCATAGTCAGCATGGTTTCTTCAAGGGAAAATCTTGCCTGACAAATCTGTTGGAATTCTTTGAGGAAATAATAAACAGAAAAATCAGTTGATGTTGTGCACTTTGATTTTTAGAAGGCCTTTGACAAGATTCCACACATGAGGCTGCTTAACAAGTTACAAGCCCACAATATTACAGTAAAGATTCTAGCATGGATAAAGCAGTGGCTGATTGGCAGGAGGCAAATAGTGGGAATAAAGGGAGCCTCTTCTGTCTGGCTGCCAGTGACTAGTGGTTTTCCACAGGGGTGTGTTGGGACTGACTCTTTTTACATTATATGTCAATGATTTGGAAGATGCCATTCATGATTTTTTTGCAAAGTTTGCAGACGATATGAAGGTAGATGGAGGGGCAGGTAATTTTGAGGAAATAGAGAGGCTACAGAAGAACTTGGATTAGGAGACTGGACAATGGAATGACAGATGGAATACAGTGTTGGGAAGTGTATGGTCATGCACTTTGGTAGAAAAAATGAAAGGTTTGTCTATTTTCTAAATGGAGTGTAAATACAAAAAGAAAACTGAGATGCGAAGGGACTTGTGTAATGTTGAATCAGGTTTGTTGGTCTGACAAGTGAGACAGGAAATGCACTGACTTTGAATATGTATATTAATAATTTATTTACAAATAGAAAAAAATTCGACCAAACATTCATGTTCCCCAAGTTACAGACAATACAAAGCTGAATATTCAACAAACATATGTACATTCAGCAAACATACTTAGTTAAAAGTTCACATAGAGTATATCTTCTCAATTGTCTTGTACATCCTTGCCTTAAACAAAGGAAGAAGAGAGAAAGTCCCTTTCATGTGCAATTTTATATGCTCAGAATATTTGCAACTGGACACCAGGCACCTATCCAATGGGAAAAGCAGCTGCAGCTTCTAAACTAACCAATCACAATGGAAGTGGCTTTTAACAGTCAAAATAAGGCAGGACCCCTCAGGACACCCTACCGCTTGAAAGTTGCGAATGTGATGATCTAACTAGTATGACTCTCACAAACTCCCAACTAAGTTGTAGGTTAAACACAACAGTACAATACCCAGTACTTAAAACTGAATAGTCACCTCCCTGTATACTACAGTAATCCACCACCTCCCTGTGCCCCAAAAAGCTACCAGCCCCACCCTGGAGCAAAGTAACCAATGAACTGGTTCCTCACTTAACCTTATACACTGAGATATGATCAACCAGGTAAGAGATGCTACCCTATCCGTCAGGAATGTACATAAGAAATAGGAGCAGGAGTCGGCCATCTGGCCTGTCAAGCCTGCTCCACCATTCAATAAGATCATGGCTGATCTGGTCATGGACTCACCTCCACCTATCTGCCTTTTTCCCATAACCCTTAACACCCCAACTTTGCAAAAATCTATCCAACCTCATTTTAAATATATTATAGAAAAAGCTACAACACAATACAGGCCCTCCAGCCCACAATGCTGTGTCAACCATATACTCACTTTAGAAATTACTTCGCGTTACCCATAGCACTCTATTTTTCTAAGCTCCATGTACCTATCCAGTAGTCTCTTAACAGACCCCATCGTATCCGCCTCCACCACTGTTGCCGGCAGCCCATTCCATGCACTCACCGCCGTCTGTGTAAAAAACTTACCCCGACATCTCCTCTATACCTACTAAGCACCTTAAAACTGTGCCCTCTCAGGCCAGCCATTTCAGCCCTGGGAAAAAGCCTCTGACTATCCACATGATCAATGCCTCTCATCATCTTATACACCTCCATCAGGTCACCTCTCATCCTCTGTCGCTCCAAGGAGAAAAGGCAAGTTCACTCAACCTTTTCTCATAAGCTACACCCTCCATTCCAGGCAACATCCTTGAAAATCTCCTCTGCACCCTTTCTATAGTTTCCACATCCTTCCTGTAGTGAGGTGAATAGAAATGAGCACAGTACTCCAAGTGGGGTCTGACCAGGGTCCTACATAGAAACATAAAAAACCTACAGCACAATACAGGCCCTTCGGCCCACAAAGCTGTGCCGAACATGTCCTTACCTTAGAAATTACCTAGAGTTAACCATAGTCCTCTAGTTTTCTGAGCTCCATGTACCTGTCCAGAAGTCTCCTAAAAGACCCTGTCATATTCACCTCCACCACCATCGCTGGCAGCCCATTCCACGCACTCACCACTCTCTGCATAAAAAACTTACCCTTGACATCTCCTCTGTACCTACTTCCAAGCACCTTAAAACTGTGTCCTCTTGTGGCAACCATTTCAGCCCTGGGAAAAAGCCTCTGATTATCCACACAATCAATGCCTCTCATCATCTTGTACACCTTTATCAGGTCACCTCTCATTCTCTGTCACTCCAAGGAGAAAAGGCCAAGTTCACTCAACCTATCTCATAAGGTATGCTCCCCAATCCTCTATACCGTGGCGATAGTTTCCACATCCTTCCAGAAGATACCCAAGTGGGGTCTGACCAGGGTCCTATATAGCTGCAACATTACTTCTCAGCTCCTAAACTCAATCCCACGATTGATGAAGGCCAATACACCATATGCTTTCTTAACCACAGAGTCAACCTGCACAGCAGCTTTGAGTGTCTTATGGACTCGGACCCCAAGAACCCTCTCATCCTCCACACTACCAAGAGTCTTAACATTAATACTATATTCTGTCATCATATTTGACCTACCAAAATGAACCACCTCACACTTATCTGGGTTGAACTCCATCTGCCACTTCTCAGCCCAGTTTTGTATCCTATCAATGTCCCACTGTAACCTCTGACACCCCTCCACACTATCCACAACACCTCCAACCTTTGTGCCTTCAGCAAATTTACTAACTTCCTCATCCAGGTAATTTATAAAAATCACAAAGTGTAGGGGTCCCAGAACAGATCGCTGAGGCACTCCACTGGTCACTGACCTCCATGCAGAATATGACCCATCTACAACCACTCTTTGCCTTCTGTGGACAAGCCAGTTCTGGATCCACAAAGCAATGTCCCCTTGGATCCCATGCCTCCTTACTTTCTCAATAAGCCTGGCATGGGATACTTTATCAAATGCCTTGCTGAAATCCAATAAACACTACATCTACTGTTCTACCTTCATCAATGTGTTTATCACATCCTCAAAAAATTCATTCAGGTTCGTAAGGCAGAACTTGCCTTTCACAAAGCCATGCTGACTTTTCCAAGGTAGCCTCCACTGTTTCACTGGGCAGAGAATTCCACAGATTCACCACCCTCTGAGAAAAGCAGTTCTTCCTCATCTCTGTCCTAAATCTACTCCCCTGAATCTTGAGGCTATGTCCCCAAGTTCTAGTCTCACCTACCAGAGGAAACAACTTTCCTGCCTCTATCTTATCTATCCTTTTCATAATTTTAAATGTTTCTTTAAGATCTCCTCTCATTCTTCTGAATTCCTGCGAGTACAGTCCCAGGTGACTTATAGTCTAACCGCACCCCCCCCCCCCCCATCTCTGGAATCAACCTGGTGAACCTCCTCTACACTGCCTCCAAAGCCATTATATCCTTCTTCAAGTTACAAGACCAGAACTGCATGCAGTACTCCAGGTGTGGACCCATCAGTACCCTGTACAGTTGCAGCAAAACCTCCCTGCTCTTAAATTCAATCCCTCCAGCAATGAAGGCCAACATTCCATTTACCTTCTCGATAGCCTGCTGCACTGCAAACCAACCTTTTGTGATTCATGCAGAAGCACTCGCAAGTCCCTCTGCATAGCAGCATGCTGCAATGTTTTTTTACCATTTAAATAATAATCTTCTCTTTCATTTTCCCTTCCAAAGTGGATGACCTCACATTTACCAACATTGTATGCCATCTGCCAGACCCTTGCCCACTCATTTAACCTATCTATATCTCTCTGCAGACTCTCCGTATCTTCTGCACAATTTGCTTTTCCACTCAATTTAATATCATCAGCAAACTTAGATACACTACAATCAGCTCCCTCTTCTAGTTCGTTAATATATATCGTGAACAGTTGTGGGTCCAGCACCAACCTCTGCGGCACACCGCTCACCACTAATTGCCAACTAGAGTAACTCCCATGTATCCCAACTCTCTGCTATCTATTAGTTAACCGATCCTCTATCCATGCTAGTACATCACCCCCAACTCTATGCATCCTTATCTTATGGATGTCTTTTATGTGGTACCTTTTGGAATGCCTTCTGGAAATCCAAGTAAATAATGTCCATCTGTTCTCCTCCATCCACTGCACTCATTATATCCTCAAAGAACTCCAGTAAGTTTGTCAAATAGGACCTGCCTTTGCTGAATCCATGCTGTATCTGCCTGATGGATCCATTTCTTTCCAGATGCCTCGCCATTTCTTCTTTAATAATAGCTTTCCCAACTCCAGATGTTAAACTAACTGGTCTATAGTGACCTGCCTCTCGCTTACATCCTTTTATGAACAGTGGCATGATATTTGCCATAATCCAATCTGCCAAGACCTGCTCAGAGTCCAGACAATTTTGGTAAATCATCACCAAAGCCTCTACTATAACTTCTGCCATTTCTTTCAGTACCCTGGGATGCATTCCATCAGGACCAAGGGACTTGTCTATCTTCAGGCCCACAAGTTTGTTCAGCACTACCTCTTTAGTAATAGTTATTGTATCGAGGTCCTCACCTCTCATTGCATCCATAACTTCTCTCTTTGGCATGTTAGAAGTGTCCTCCACCATGAAGACAGACACAAAATAGCCATTCAAAGCCTCTGCCAGTTCGTCATTACCCAATATCAAATCCCCCTTCTCGTCCTCCAAGGGAACTACATTCACTTTTCTGCTTTATTATCCATTTTTATATTTTGTGCTGGTTTATGTTCATAATCTAGCTTCTCTTTGTTTATTGCTTGCTTAGTGGAACTTTGTTGCTTTTTAAAGTTTTTGCAATCTTCCAGTTTCCCACTACCCTTGGCAACTTTGTACGCACGAGCTTTTAGTTAGATGCCTTCTTTTATTTCCTAAGTTGTCCAAGGCTGGTTCTCCGCACCCTTACTGTCCTTGCTTTTAACTGAAGTATATTTTTGTTGAGCACCGTGAAAAATCTCTTTGAAAGTCTTCCACTGTTCCTCAACTGTCCCGCCATATAGCCTGCGTTCCCAGTCTACACTAGCCAAATCCTGCCTCATCCCATTGTAGACTACATTGTTTAGACTACATTGTTTTGGTACATTGATTTACCAAAATTGTCTGGACTCTGAGCAGGTCTTGGCAGATTGGATTATGGCAAATATCATGCCACTGTTCATAAAAGGATGTAAGCGAGAGGCAGGTCACTATAGACCAGTTAGTTTAACATCTGGAGTTAAAACAATATACTGGTTTTAGATTGAATTATTGCCTCCTCTATTTGTATGAGAAATTCAATCATACTGTGATCACTCTTTCCAAGACATTTCCATAACTATGTTAAAACTAATAGAACTATGGTCACTGGTGACAAAGTGGTCCCCCACTCACACCTTAGTCTTTTGCCCCTTAGCCTATTTCCCAACAGTAGATAGCCTTGCAAAACATAGAGGGAAACCTCTATATATTGTCCAAAGAAAGCTACCCTGAATGCACTTAACAAATCCCACCCCATGTAAGCCCTTAGTACTATGGGAGTCCCAGGTAAATTAGTAAAGTTAAAATCTCTACTATGAGAACCCGAGTATTCTTACAAATCTATACAATCACCCTGCATTTGTTCTTTTAATTCCTGCTGACTACTTGGAGGCCAATTGTGCAATTTCAACAAGATGATTACCACCTAATTTCTCAGCTCCACCACTGTCCCTCTCGAAGATCCCTCCGTAAAATGGCACCGCATGCAGCGGCCATGTTGCGAGCTCCATCCCAACTGTACAGTGTACTGTTGATTTCTGCGATTTCCTTTGCATTTCTTGTTCAAGTAGCTGATAGTCACATCAGATAGACTGACTCTTCTGAAGGCTGGGAAAACTGCATTTACCCCCTATGTGCCTTTTCTACATTGGGAACCCCTACTTGCGCGATCAATGGGAGGCTCACTTACTACTCTGCTGCTATCTCGAAAGTGACATCAAAGGTGAGGGAGAACGGCTGGCATCCTAGTGAGGTTGAGATGGCTGCTAATCAGCCGCCGCTCCCTAGCATATTCCTGGCTAACGTTCAGTCCATTGACAAAAAGTTGTGCAAACTGAGAGCCAGAATCTATCAGTGGGAAACAAAGGGATGTAACATTTTGTGCTTCGTGGAGACCTGGCTGATGGATGAGGTACCAGATCATACTATTGAGCCCTCAGGGTTCTTCCTGTTCCATACAGACAGGTCCAAAAACCTGTCTGGGAGGAGTAAAGGAGGTGGAGTATGCTTCATGGTCAATAATGTCTGGTGTGACCCCTGGAGCGTGCATGCCCTCAAATCCTTTTGTTCCCCAGATCTGAAGTACCTGGTGCCACTGTGTAGATCTTTCTGGCTGCCTAGGGAGTTCATGGCTGTTATTATCACAGCAGCTGTGTATATTCTGTCACAGGCTGATATTGACCTGACTCTCAAGGAACTGTACAAGACCATCAGCACCCTGGAGACTGCACACTCAGAGGTCACTGGTGACTTTAATAGAGTGTCACTGTCTAAAAGTCGCTCCGAAGATTTGCCAACACATCCAGGTGAGCACACAGGAAGATAGTATACTTTACCATTGCTACTCTCCCTTCCACAATGCTTACAAAGAGCTCTTTCACCCCTCCCATTTGGAAAATTGGATCACTCCTCCATCTCCAAGATGGCGGCACGACGCAGCGCACAGCGGCCACTCCAGGAATGAATATCTGTTATCTGTAAGTAGGGGCCGTGTACAATCCTGATTTGATGGAGACGGACATGTGAAGCACAGAGGAACATCTGGTGGAACTTTTGAAATGCCTGTTTCGCTGCCACTGCTACTGTGCGATCGGAGAAATCTCCGGGAGGAAGGCCCCGAATCCTTGGCTTTGCCTGTTGCTTGGCAGCCAGTGCCAGGGTCGAAGCACTCGGCAGAGATGGTGCTCAGTGCCGGAGGGCTGGTCGGAGGCTCTAAGTTTTTGGATGGACTCGGAGTTGGCTGTGGTTGGAGCTCCCAAAGTGCTGTATCGGCAAGCTGCGGCGCTGGAGGTTCATGGCAGGAAGAGTTTTTCTTCCTTCTACCGTCTGCGTGAGATGATGGGCTGTCGGGACTTAGAGACTTTCTTTTAAACCGTGCATGGACTGCTCTTTATCAGATTACGGTATTGCTTTGCACGGTTGAAACTATGTGTTATAATTATGTGGTCTTTGTCAGTTAGTCTTTTATCAATTATGGTATTGTCTGCACTGTTGAAACTATATGTTAACCATATGTAACTCGGTGGTTTTGTGTAGGTCTTATAGCTTTAGGTTTGTCTGATGGGTTTGTAGTTCCTTTCTGGGGAATGTGCTAAGACGGTAGCACGATATTGATACGCAGCAGCCTCTCCGGACTCTGGATTGGGGATTACCAAACGTTATGTGGTTTTTCTTGTGTGGTCAGTTTTGTGCTTTTTCGTGATACCATTCCGGAGAACATTCTCATTTTTTAACTGCATTGTATTTGTGGTTTATAAATGACAATAAACTGAATCTGAATCTGAATCTTGTTCAAGATGAACAAGAAGTACAAGCAGAAGCTGAAACAAGAGGTGGCCATAGTTAAAACCGTCCACTGTTGGTCCAACCAATTGGCCTCCATGATGCAGGACTGCTTTGATGATGTCCACTAAATGTTGTTCATGATGAGGATGTCTCCAAGTTCACGGAAGAATCCATGAGTTTCATCCCCAGAATTTGGTCAGGGTCTATCCAAACCAGAAACCCTGCATCAACAGTTTCATGTAAGCAGCACTTATTGTGCGACAGAGATTAAGTTGCCGGTAATCAGTAAGAGCTCAAGAAATGCTGCTATGATCTGCACTAAGTCATCATGGCAGCGAAACAACAATACAGGGACAAGATCCAGACACAACTCACCAGCAACAACACATGAAGCTTATGGCAAGGTCTGCACACCATTGCAGACTTCAAAGCTCGCAGTGGAGTTTCCAACATCGCTGCCTCTCTCCCAGATGAGCTAGTCATCATTGCCAACACTGAGCCCCTGAAGAGACCTAAAGCTTGGTCATCTCTGAGGCCGAAGTACACTGGTGATTCCAATGAGTGGACAGTCACAAGGCTGCAGCACCAGACGGCATCCCAGGGCAGGTACTCGGAGTGTGTGCGGCACAACTGGCAGGTGTATTTACAGACATTTTTAATCTCTCTCTCTCTCTCTGTAGAGTGATCTCCTGCTTCAAAACATCCACCATTGTTCCTGTACCTAAAAAGACCAAGGTAACATGTCTGAACGACTGGCATCCTTGACTTCTCTAGTGCCTTTAACACCATCCAGCCCAAGATCTTAAGGCACAAACTAACGGAGATGGGAGTAGACTCTCACATGGTGGATTGGATAGTGGACTACTTGACAGATAGACCTCAGTATGTGCGGTTGGGAGACTGTAGGTCTGACACGGTGGTCAGCAGCACAGGGGCGCCGCAGGGAACCGTACTCTCTCCGGTCCTGTTCACCCTGTACACATCAGACTTCCAATATAACTCGGAGTCCTGCCATGTGCAGAAGTTCGCTGATGACACGGCCATAGTGGGGTGTGTAAGGAATGGACAGGAGGAGGAGTATAGGAAACTGATACAGGACTTTGTGATATGGTGCAACTCAAACTACCTGCGTCTCAATATCACCAAGACCAAGGAGATGGTGGTGGACTTTAGGAGATCTAGGCCTCATATGGAGCCAGTGATCATTAATGGAGAATGTGTGGAGCAGGTTAAGACCTACAAGTATCTGGGAGTACAGTTAGACGAGAAGCTAGACTGGACTGCCAACACAGATGCCTTGTGCAGGAAGGCACAGAGTCGACTGTACTTCCTAAGAAGGTTGGCGTCATTCAATGTCTGTAGTGAGATGCTGAAGATGTTCTATAGGTCAGTTGTGGAGAGCGCCCTCTTCTTTGTGGTGGCGTGTTGGGGAGGAAGCATTAAGAAGAGGGACGCCTCACGTCTTAATAAGCTGGTAAGGAAGGCGGGCTCTGTCGTGAGCAAAGTACTCGAGAGTTTAACATCGGTAGCTGAGCGAAGAGCGCTGAGTAGGCTACGGTCAATTATGGATAACTCTGAACATCCTCTACATAGCACCATCCAGAGACAGAGAAGCAGTTTCAGCGACAGGTTACTATCGATGCAATGCTCCTCAGACAGGATGAAGAGGTCAATACTCCCCAATGCCATTAGGCTTTACAATTCTACCGCCAGGACTTAAGAACTTTTTAAAAGCTATTATTAATGCTTTTTGAGATAGTGATTTAGATGCATATCATATTTTTTACTGAGTTAAGTATTGTATGTAATTAGTTTTGCTACAACAAGTGTATGGGACATTGGAAAAAAAGTTGAATTTCCCCATGGGGATGAATAAAGTATCTATCTATCTATCTATCTATCTAATCACCTCAATAATAAGCAAATGCTTTGAGAGGTTGGTCAAGGACATCTGCAGCTTGCTACCACCCACACTGGGCCCCTTACATTTCGCCTACCAACACAACCGATCAACAGATGATGCAACAGACACAGCTCTACACATCGTCCTTACACATCTGGAGAAGGATCCTTATGTGAGAATGCTGTTCTTGGACTACAGTTCAGCATTCAACACCATAATTCCCTCCAAGCTCGACACAAAGCTCAGAGACCTCTGCCTTGTGCAGCTGGATCCTAGATTTATCAGATCGCTAGCAGGTGGTAAGAGTGGGCTCCCTCACCTTTGCCCCTCAACACAGGTGCCCCTCAGGGCTGTGTACTAAGCCCCCTCCTTTACTCTCTGTACAGTTTACCATGACACAGTGGTGTCAAGAAAACAAGCTCTCCCTCAATGTCATGAAAACAAAGGAGCTGGTTGTGGATTACAGGAGGAATGGAGACAAGCTAACTCCTATTGACATCAATGGATCTGGGGTTGAGAGGGTAAACAGCTTTAAGTTCTTCTGCATAAATATCACCGGGGATCTCTCATGGTCTGTACATACCAACTGTGTGGTGAAAAAAGCACAACTGCGCCTCCTGCACCTCAGATGGTTAAAGAAGTTTGGTATGGGCCCCCAAATCCTAAGAACTTTCTACAGGGGCACAATTGAGAGCATCCTGACCAGCTGCATCACTGACTGGTATGAGAACTGTACTTCCCACAATCACAGGACTCTGCAGAGAGTGGTGCGGACAACCCAGCACATCTGTAGATGTGAACTTCCCACTATTCAGGACACTTACAAAGCCAAGTGTGTAAAAAGGGCCCGAAGGATCATTGGGACCCAAGTAACCCCAACCACAAACTGTTCCAGCTGTTACCATCCAGGAAACAGTACCACAGCATAAAAGCAAGGACCAACAGGCGCTGGGACAGCTTCTTCCACCAGGCCATCAGACTGCTTAACTCATGCTGATACAACAATGTTTCTATGTTATATTGACTATCCTGTTATAATAAATAGTATGTATAAGTTACTATAAATGGCACTTTGCACATTTAGATGATGTAACGTAAAGATTTTTACTCATGTATTTGAAGGAGGCAAATAATAGTCAATTCAATAATTTCATCCATCGCTGTGACATTACCCTTAACTAAAAATGCAATTTCCCCCTCCTCTGCCATGCCACCTCAAGCACCTGGATTCAGAACATTAACCTGCTATCTTATCTCCCCCTTAGATATGCTTCCATAATGGCTATAATATCCCAAGGCCACATAGCTATGAAGTCCAAAGTTCATCCATTTTAGCTGTCAGGCTTCTTGCATAGAAGGATCAAAGTGCACTTACAATAGGTTTTCTTTGCTCCTGGCCATTCTCATGTTGGTCAGTCTTATTCAAATTGCTGTCACTGACTCTGCATCACTTTCTGGTCTCTTTATTTTCCTCCCTGAAGCTTAGCATCCTCTGCTGAAGGGGCCTGTCTGATTCATTCTGGGGCAGCTCACTCACCTTTGGTCACTAAGATAGGCAGCCAATCAATTGAGATAGGCAGCTCTCACCTATGCTTCCAAGTAGCTGCAAGAGTGGCCACACCCCAGTATACAACTTTGACAGCTGGGTCTCATTCCCGTGAGGTAGGGACATGGCTGTCCTAGCAAGTGAAGTCAGTTCTTAGCAGACAAGGCGGATAGGATCAACAGCGAGATCTAATGACCAGGAAAACAACTCTGCTGAGTGCAAACTGCATGACAAGACAGAAGTCACAGTCATCCACTGCACTCAAGGAAGATCCCAACTGTGACAAATACTCCTACCACATTTCAAACTCTCCTGCATGTTTCTGACTGTCATTATAGATACGACAGACAACCAATAACACTAGAAAGTCTGCCTGCCAGAATATTGTCAGGAATTGAATAATTAAGATTATGCTACACCTGAGGCATTGGTGAGACCATATACAGATTTGAACTATTTGAAGGAAGTAACAATTAGTAGTTCAGAGGAACTGTAGCTGGAATGAGAATGTTGTCTGATAAGGAAAGATTGAACCAATTAAGCTCATACTTGTTTAAGTATATTAGAGAGAGGTGATTTGACAGGCTGAACGTGAGAAGTCTAGAACAGCAACTGGGAGGTGGGATGCCATTGTTTACAAATATGTAGTCACCAAGAATGAGAATTCTTCTCCCCCCAAAAAAACCCAGATCATACACTTAAGGAACTTGAAAAGTACTGCAGGTGGAAAAGAACATGGAATTGAGGTTACAAATCCGATCCACCAAGGATTTATTGAATGGAAAGGCAAGTTTAAGGGGGCAGGTGGTATACTCTAGTTCCTAACCTGTACAAAATCAGTTGATATTAACCAAGTTTTGGAAGGAGAGGAACTCTGCCCATGACTCTCTACAGAGGCACACTGGGCCGGTGGACACAGGTAGCCCATGGGAGGTTTGGAGCAATAGGTGTGAAGTGGAAGCACTGATCCGAGACCCTGCTTATCTAACCAAACCACTAACCTTAAACACCTCCTTGATTTGCTGCAGATGCTAAGTGGCCAATATTGAGGAATTGTGCATCTTATTCCAGGAGGCATTCCCTGTGGTGAAAAAAATCATGCTATAGACAGTTAGTTAACTACACCCTTGTACCTTTCTAGGTGATCTTTAAGTTGAAGACAGTGGTTTTGGACCAGAGGCAATTGCTCTTGAACTTTATCTGGAATTCTATCCAATTTGTCTTTACTATTACCTTGTAGATCTTGAACACACAACAAATACATAATGTGGTAAATATTTAACACAATGTGTTAACTTCCTTCCATTATTAGCATGTTTAAATTCAAACCTATTCTTCTGAATTAATATACCATGGGTGACATGGTTAAGCTGGTATTTAATGCTCATCCCCAATGTCCAATGGGATTCCCAGTACTAATATCAGGTGAACCAAAATGGCCACTATAGCTGCAAAGATGGAAGCAAAAGGTAACCAATTCCATACAGATAAGCTATAATTAAAAGACAAGCAGAAATGAAAATAATTTTATTTCAAATTTATTTATTCCACAAACAATTCAAGACAGAACAATTCATTCCACTTTAAACCAGCTGAAATCTGTTTGGAATTAATAATCTGATCATAATTTTTGGATTAGCATCAAAGTAACTGAGATGATTTATAATCATTTTAATCCAAAAAGGTACAAATGCACCAACAGTCAATTATCAGACAAGGTGGAGATCCTTGGCCACAAGATTAGCGGTGATCGGATGCATGCTGGGTTTGTTTTTCAGAAAGGTATCAATTGCTTGCTGACGGGCCTTCTCAAAATTGTACAAATCCCTGTAATATTCATTTAATAACAAAGATAATATTACTTAAACATGTAAACAGAAAAAGTAGGGCACTTTAGTCTTAGCATTTAGTTTCATCCTAGTTTTTATACAAACACTAACAAATACAACACTCATTATATTGAAGGAGAGGTCCACCCCCTGACAAAATTCAATCTAGGTTTTACAATTGAAGGTTTCCTGACCACTAATAATTGTATTGTGATAAAAAACATTGTGGCCATTGCTGTCAATTCAGCATCAAAAATAAGAGGTGCACACCACATATTCAAATTTATTAGTTAAATAAAAGGAAGACACTTGCATTTCATACCCAGTGTTTACTTTGATATAACACATCATTAAATTGTAGAAAATAAAACTAAATAATTTTCAGTCCCACACAAAAATATTGCTAAATGACCAACTTTGTCAATTTAACTATTTTCATTTGCTGCATAATTATGTTTTTTAAACATTTAAATCCTCAAGCCTCATTCTTATATCTCCCCCCTTACAACCTGCACCCAACAATACATGAACAGCTAGTCCCCAAGCAGTTCACGTGGACTATTCTGGCTCTTCTCCCTTTTTGGATTTCAAGGAGCATCATCCCACTTTCATGCTTCTATGTAACCCAGACCTCTACTTTCATAATCATTTTAGTAAATCTCAACTGTTCCCTTGAAGACCACTAAAGCATGGTGGCAAAGACAAGATAACTTAGTTTTAGAAAGATGCATTACTTCCTTGCTCTTACACCTCTGTTTATGACGTCCAAGAGTGCACGTTTTTTAATTTTCTCCAATAGCCATGGCATTTTTAACCATGCAAGTCCATATTCCTTTCCATTTTTATACCCCTTTTAGAAATGTGCCCTCAAGATGTGCCTCTCTCATTTTATCAGAATTATGACATATCTTGGCATTAAATTTCATAGACCAACCATCCAACTATTGACATCATGCTGACAATACCTCTGCAAAGTCTTTGACTATCCTGACAATTTACTAGGCCTGCAGATTTTGCCAGACTCATCTGGATATTCAGAAATTATGCTCCATACACAATAAAACATTAAAATCAGTGATCCTTGAGGAACTTCTCCCAGCCGGAAAAAGAACCTTCACTACTATTGTATCACAAATTTAAATGCAGTAATATAATCAAAGATGTATATACCCACTAATTAAACATATATTAAAAATTTACACAGCAACTAATTGTCAAATTAAAAGCACCTGTAAAGAGGACGAGTGAACTTCATTCTGCCTTGCACGGTAACCATTTCCAAAGCAAGAGGAATGGCCTTCTCCCACTGACTCTGGAGGCATAATCGCAACCACCTTACATTGAAAAAAAGAATGTTTACAAAAAAAATTCAAGTAATTACTAAAAATACCATCCAGTTTAAACAGTAAAATGACATGATGCTGTATATGGGGAGATGGCAAGTATAAGATTTAGACAGTTCAGCTCAGATCAGATAGTCTGCTCTTGTGGTGTAAATTCAAGGGTCTAATCTTGATGAATCCATTTAGTTCAATTCAGACCTTATTTTGTGTAATATAAATTACAAAACAATGCAGATTCAACAATATTTACACTTTTAATCTAGGCCATTTTCCTCTGTTTAAGTTATTGTACAAATACTGTGGCAACATGAGGTCCGATGACAAGGATTCAGTAGCAAGTGACTTTCTAAAGCCTTTTCATCTTTGATGAAACAGAAATCAGGAATGTAACTGGATAATACCTCTTTCTTGAATGCATGTAACTTCACCAGAACTACCCAGGTGACAAGACACTTAAAACTGTAAGATGCAGTGTAGCAACTCAAAGCTTCAGCACATGTCCCAAAACTTCAACCTTGACCATTTAGTGCCTGCTGCCTTTGTTCAACAATCACTTGCAAGTTCCCCTTCAAAATGTACATTAACTTAGGAATATATTACTATTACTTCATATCCACTGTTCAATTCCTAGAGGTCCCTTCCCAGCACTACAATTACCTGCAGAACAAAGACAGTGGTGTCACAGGTAGCAATTCATGGCATCTTTAAGGGCAAATAGGGTTGGATATTCATTATCAGCCTTAACAGTTGGACCCAAATCCTGTTAATGTAAAACATTTTTTGCTGAACTCATTGCCAGAATCTGCTTAAATTAAACACTTAGAGTGTTCTCATCTTGCCCTTTCATCTGAAAGAACTGTCTCCAGCAAGAATGTCTGTCCTGGTGTAGTTCTCATTAATGGGTGCTTTATTCAATTGATCAATCATGTGGTGCTGTGAAATCAAGGTGGACAGCTGTTTGGGCACACAAATACTGGAAAAAGTTGTTTTTCCCCAAACATGAATCTAACAGAATAATGTAGTGGAAACCAGTTGATTTCCCACTTTCATCCCAAAATCATTCAAGATTGGATCACCTTGACAATGCAAATATGTCAGGATGCTGATTATTGACTATAGCTAAGCATTTAACACTACACTCCTACAGTCCTGATCAAAAAGCTACAGAACCTAAGCCTCTGTATCTCCTTCTGCAACAGAATCCTCAGCTTCCTAACTGGAAGACCGCAATCTGTAGAGATTGGAAATAACATCTCTACCTTTCTGACAATTAACACTGGCACTCCACAGGGATGTGTGCTTTGCCCACTGCTCTACTCTCTCTACATCCATGACTGTGCGGCAAGGCAGAGCTCAAACAGCATCTACAAATATGCTGATGATACAGCCACTGTTGGCAGAATCTCAAATAGTGACAAAAGGGCATACAGGACTGAGATATACCAGTTAGTTGAGTGGTGTCGCAGCAACAACCTTGTACTCAATGTCAGCAAGACCAAAGAGCTGATTGTGGACTTCAGGAAGGGTAAGACGAGGGAACACAAACCAATCCTCAGTGGGATCAGAAGAGGAGAGAGTGAGCAATTTCAAGCTCTTGGGTGTCAATATCCCTGAGGACCTAACCTGAATGCAACATACTGATGCAGCTATAAAGAAGGCAAGATAGCAGCGACATTTCATTAGGAATTTGAGATTTGGTTTGTCAATTAAAACACTCAGAAACTTCTAATGTACCATGGAGAGCAGTCTGACTGGCTGCACTGTCTGGAATGGGGGGGAGGGGGCTACTGCGCAAGATACAAAAAACAGTTGCAGAAGCTTGTAAAATTAGTCAGCTCTAACTTGAATACCGGCCTCCTCAGTATCCAAGACATCTTCAAGGAAGGTGGCATCCATCATTCAGGATGCCCAACACCTGGTACATAACCTCTTTTCACTGTTACCGAAGGGAAGGAGATGCCGATGCCTGAAGGCACACACTCAATGATTCAGGAACAGCTTCTTCACCTTGGCCACTCAATTTCTAAATGGACATTGAACCCATGAACACGACCTCACTACTTTTTTTAATTATTATTTCTGTTATTTTGCACTTATTTTAATTTAACTATTTAATAGACATATAAACTTAATGTAACTCAGTTTTTTTCCTCGGTAGACATTTATCATCTATTTTATTGTACTGCTGCCATAAAGTTAACAAGTTTCACGACTTATGCTGGTGATATTAAATGTAATTCTGAAGATGTTCAGTGAATTTTACCTGAACTTTATCTCTGCATTTTTGACGTCATCAAATTTGTAAACTTCTTGCATTCTTTTCACACTGTTGAGTCGCAATGGAGGCTAAATCCAAACAGAAAAATATTTACTGGAAAGAATTTATATTAACATTAACTGAACATTCTCACACACTTTAAATGCCATTCCACTTCATTATGAACTGCCACTTTAAAAGCATTTTACATAATTTCTGATTTATTTTGTAACATTCTACAATTAATTTTATAGTATTAAACAGTCTACAGTTTTACTGGAAGGTACAAGATGTTAATCTTCATTTTGGGTGCAATTAATTACTCCATTTAATATCTAAACCTTAAAGCTGTGGTGAATTTAAAATTGCTGTACAAAGGATATATTCATAAAAGTGAAGTTCAGAAAAGCATAAATTTCAACATTAATTGCTTATTCCTCTGCAGGAGTCAAAGGGGAAAACACTATTAAAACATTACACTTCTTTCCACCTTTAGATCTGTCCTTTTGAGTAAATTGTTCAAACTTAGTATCTCAGGAGGCTGAAAGTGAAATGTTTTAGGGATCCCATGTAAAATATCTGAGCATGTCTCACAACATTAAAGACACCTGCATATTGTAAGTAGTGTGTGGATTTAGCTTTAATCACATCTATTTTAAAATAATTTTCAAGATTACAGAATCTGGAAATTTATGAGCACCTTTGCATGACTCAGTGGTGCAACAGGTTGTGTAGATGTCCTACAGCTCCAATGATCCAGATTTCTGTCTGACCCCTGCAGCTCTTTTTGTGGAGTTTGCACAACCATGGGGGATTCCACTGGGTGATCCCACATCCCAAAGATAGCTGCTTACTAAGTGAATTAGCTACTATTTTTTTGCCATGGTATTTGTGGGCTGTGATAGGAAATTGGAAGAGGAGTTATTAATAAAATAAGAGAACAAGGTTGTAAGAAATAAGTGGGAAAATGGGAATAATGGAATTGTTTGGACAAATGGTTGCTTCTGCATAATAAAAAAAATTGCTATTTCTACTGCAATAGGTCAACTCAAGAAGCAATGTTTCCATCATCCTGGATGAATGCACATTAGTCTTAGATTATTTTCTTACCTTCTGTAGTAAAAGAGAAAGAAACTCTATTTTTTGGTGTGATGACATATGCTTCAGATCCACTTCACTAAAGCACCCCAGCTCAGAATCAGATGCCTGCAATTTATTTAACTTATTTTTGTCAAAATAATCTCCACATTCACTTATAAATGTACAGGTACTACCATAAAAAAGATTATCTTACAAAAAATAAAAAACAGATTCAGAAAACTATCTTTAAAATACCAAGCTAAAAGATAATAGATTTAGTTTAGCAAGTATAATAGCAAAAGTAATGATAAATCCAAACACTATGAACATCATTGAAAGTACCAAAATAAACATCAATTTAAAGTTCTGATACAACAAATTGGCACCAAATTCCGGTTGAGCTACATCACACTTCATCATTTGGAGTTGACGGCATCTGAATGAATCATTTCAATGCATTGCTTGAGAAAAAAATTATTTTTGGATTCTTATGGATTACCTGCCCAAGTAAATAAGGACTTGATCAGTCACCATCTTCAACGTATTTAAAACTATAGGATCTTCTTTTAAGAAAGCTAACTTCTTAGTGAGGATTGGACTCAAAGTTAGGTTTTTAATTTGTTCAAGTTTATATTTTAGGTTCTCAATCAAATAAAAGTACAATTGCTGGGAATTGTCTAATATGATCAGATGATCAAAACTGCACAGACAACACTACTCCATTGTGGCAGTTTTAACAAGGTGCACAATCAGATTTGAAGTCCAGAAGGTATGGAAATATACAGATCTGAAGCACTGATGGCTTAAGTTATTAAAGCAAAAAGTGCAGAAAACAATGAGTAGCAACTATGGAAAGAGTCAACATTATCAGAACAAAGACACCACAGCAAAGCCCATAGAACTAATGCCTCTCAACACAGGAGACACGAGCTCAATCCAAATTACAAGATGCTCATGTGAAGTTTTCATCTTCTCCCTATGACCACATAGGTTCCGGTTTCCTCCCATGTCCCACAGTCATATGGGTTGGCAAGTTAACTGGCCACTGTAAATTGCCCCTAGAGTGTAGAATCTGAGGGAAGGTGATGAGCATGGTGGAAGAATGAAAATAGCAGGGTATATATTGGATTGAAGTAAACAGACATGGCCAAAGGACTCCTTTCCATGCTGTACTTCTCCATGTCAATGAAGTGTCTCTGGCATTCTGCATTATTTTCAGGTTTTCCAGTATCTGCAGTTTTTTTTCCATTTCAGACAGTCTAGGTGTTTCCTTAATCATTAACCATACATTTCAGTTTATAATTTGGGGGATGACAGCTTCATATTTTTAGAATTTATGGTTTCTTTTTACAGGACAGATCAATTTTACTCACTGCGATCCACCGTTTACAAAGACATATGCAAGCATCAGCCAAAGAAGTGTCGTAACTGCAAAACAAATGCCACTATATTCACTTTGACTGAACATATATTTAACAAGTTGGATGATTAAATGTTTCACAAAGAAACTAACAATGTACACTGGGACCTTTTCATTAAATGGGAAATTGAAAGATCATTGTTCCCAATCAAATACAGACCCTCTATCAATACTGTACTTGATTTTCAATGGTAATACAACAGAATATCTCTGATCAAAATCCTGAATTTCAAATGTTGAACCAAGTACGTTCAATAGCCCTGATTTTTACTACACTACCTTTGACAGTCATGTTTTCAACTATAATCCAAACACTGGAATTCCCTCTTAAACTGTTCTTATCAAAGTCTGGAAACTCATCTCAGCCCTGATATACATTTGCAAATACCCCTGTGAAGCATCTAGAGATATTTTACTGTATTATTTTTATACAAAGTCTCAATATTGAAATAACCGGTTTTCTGGGCTTTAATGAAGTTCAATTATCTTTCCAACATGCAACCTAAAGAAATATTTTAAATATTTCTAAATGAAATTAGATAATTAAATTCTGGTCAACAGCAGATGCCATTTCATTGGCCCATCACTCAGCTTTGGAACACCTGGACAGTTAAGATGCATACATAAAGATGTTCTTTATTGACTACAGCTCAACATTCAATGCCATCATCCCCTCAAACTCTTCATTGAGCCCCAAGGCCAGGATCCCAATACCTCCCTGTGCAACTGGACCCTGATTTCCACACTTGCAGGCCACAGACAGTTCAGAATGGCAATATCTTCACAATCACCATTAACACAAGGGCACCATAAGGCTCGGTGCTTAGACCCCTGCTTTACTCATTTTATACCTATGATTGTGTGACTAACTACAGCACCAATACCATATTTGGGTTTTCTGACAACAAAACTGCTGCTGGCTGGATCAAAGGTAGTGACAAATCAGCATATAGAAGGGAGATTCAAAATTTGGTTGAATGGTGCCACAATAATCTCTCACTCAACACCAGCAAAATCAATGAGTAACTTTAAATTCCTTGGCCTTGGGATCTGTTTTGGGACTAGCACACAAGTGCCATTTTACAGAAGTTTGTGCAGATTCAGCATGTCACTCAATACTTTGATAGACGCACAGTGGTGAGTATCATGGCCTGGTATGGGAACACCAATGCCCAGGAACAAAAAAGTCTACAGAAAGTGGTGAATACAGCCCAGTCCATCACAGGCAAAGTCTTCCCCACCACTGAGCACATTTACATGGAGTGCCACTATAAGAAAGCAGCAACCATCATCAAGGACCCTCACCATCCAGGCCATGCTACTGTATTTTCTCCCTACTACCATCGGGCAAGAGTTCTTAGGTTCTGATCTCCTTTTTTTGTTATTTGTAGCTTTTCTTCTTTTGCACATAGACTATTTGTCAGTCTCCATATATAGTATGTTTTGTAAACTTTCTATTTTAGTTTTTTGTAAATGTCTCCAATAAAATGATTCTCAAGGTAGTAATATGGTGACATGTGCACTTCTGATAATATATTTTACTTTGACCTTGCTCTTGCTTCTAATGTGAATGGGCATGTAATTCTAAAGCCTTTCAGAATCTCTTCCAAATCAACTGCACATTTGATTTAAAAATTCACATCAGACACAGTTTTACACCTTTTCTAACAGATTATTTAATCTAGTATATACAAATCTGCAAGTTTAAAGAACTAGATTGAAAAGTTAAAATCCAAAACAAGAAATGTGTAGGCACCAGGACATACAAATTATTGGTCACAATATTCAAGCATTACAAAAATTGTATAATGTAATAAAATCTTAAAAGGTAAAAATGAGCTATAATTTTTAACATACAAGTCCACTCAAATTATTACTAGTTACTACTCTATAGCAACTGTTAATTTAGATAGTATTTTAAAATAATGCATAGCTTGCTTTCTGTTAGTGAATAAATCAAAGTAAACTGAACCAAAACCTCTCAATTCAATCTACACCATTTTAAGCAAGGCTTTCTTCTATATACTTAAGGTCTAAGATCCAGTTTACTTGCATTCGAAAATAACTTCCCTTGAACTAAATCCTATGTGGTACATTTTAAAACAGTCAAATTTTGGGATTTTTTGTTGTTTATGAATTTTATTTTATTTTAGTCTTTCCTGATAACATGGCATTGAATTACTGGGTGAACATGCAAACTGACTGAAATTCCACTGATCGTCAGTAAGTGTTAACCTATATGTTTTGGTTTAATTAGAACAAAAGATGACAACTCACCGTGGTGTAAATGGTGGTATCCCAGGAGAATGGAACCAAGCATTCCAGTCAACTTGATTCAAAATGTCAGTCTAGTAGAGAGTGAAAGTATTAGTGAGGTACTGATTGCTACTTTGAAATCTTGACTCTTCATGCAGAAAAAACTAAGCATTAAAGTACCGTAAATTCCAGTATATAAGCCGAGAATATGGCCCTAAATTTTGGTCCTAAAATTAGGGGGTCGGCTTATATAGAGGGTGCCAACTTTGGAAAAACGAATACACGGAAGACAAGTCGTATTTATTGGCTGTTTTTGAGTCAAATACAAGAGAAAATATAAACGCTTATGAGATCTACACAAAAAAAAAGATCTACAAAACACATTGTTTCTCAATTTACTTGTACACACTGTTGTCGTCAAACGTTCAGAGCTTGAAACTCTCACACTCTTCATTAACCGACTCTCCGAAAATCGCATCCCATTCTTCGGCAGTCACCATATCATCGTAAGGATTGTCAATTTCTGCTTCGACATCGTGATTTGCAGCTTTACTGGCTGCCAAATCTCCATCGTCTTCTTCCCAAAGCAAATGATCTTCAGTGCCATCCAAAGCACTGCTGATGCTGCACTTCTTGAAGGTCTTCACAATGTACTCAGCCTTCATTTGCTCCCATGATTGCACTACCCACTTGCAAACTGTAGCTAGAGATGTGACCCTCATATTTCCCACTGGAGTGAATGTCTGATTTCCAGACATCATCCATTCGTTCCACTGTTGACACATGAATTCTTTGAATTGTTTGTTTAAACTCACATCTAGTGGCTGGAGCACAGACGTCAAACCACCGGGGATGACTTCAATGTCCGTATTTTCAGCTTTCAATGCTGCTTTTGTCTCACCTGACAAGTGCGCTTTGAACATGTCCCAGACAAGTAGCGACTTTTCCTTCTTGAAACCTACGGGACGTCGATACCACACCTCTTCAACCCACTTCAAGCAACCCGCTTCATCCATTCAACCGTGTTCTTGAATGTAAACAACACCACCCTGTGGAAATTTTTCTTTGGGAATGTTTTCCTCTTAAAAATCACCATTGGTGGTAGTTTGGTCCCATCGACCATACATGTTAGCACAACAGTAAAAAGTTGCTACTCATGTCCAGTTGTTCTGACAAGGACTGTTTTCTCCCCCTTCTGATTGACAATGTGGTTGCCAGCAAAATCAAAGAATGTCGGTGTCTCGTCCATGTTACCAATCAGTGAGAGCGGTAAGAATGTGCCCTTCGATGCTTGATTACAAACGATTGGAAGGCCATAGTCTTATTCTCAAGGCTGCTTGGCAACTTCTGAGCAATCTTTGTTTTTTGTCTCAACACAAGATCACATCTATTCATAAATCGGGTGCACCAACTTCACGTAGCTTTGAAATTTTCGCTGATCTCAGTGTTTTTCGGCCCATTTCAACACTTGAACTCGAATCATTTCTCTGGTAACAATGTATCCAGACAATCGCTGGTGATTCACCCACTCTAAAACATTTTCTTCCAGTTCTGGCCACTGGCACGTTTTCCCGCGGTTTGCACATTTCGTCTTTGGCATTTCTCTCAGCGTGTCCTCTGCCTTTCTCCACTCTCTCACTTGTTTCTCATTTACACTAAACTTCTTAGCAGCTACAGAATTATTCGCTCCTTTAGCAAAATCAACAACCTTCAGCTTGAAGCCAGCAGCATATCGCATTGTTTTATTCTTTTGTACATGGTGGTCGTAAACTCAATACTGAGTACACATACTGATCCCGCCACCCTGTGTTATGTTTTAATGAGATTACGATGGGCACTAAATGGTTTCACAGGGGTTAGATTTCAGAGGATTCTTTACCATTGGGAACCTAATCCAAAATTTCCAGGTACTGGATCTGGCAAAGCTGAGTACCGGCATGTGAGATCTTGTGATCTTTTCTGGTTAAATCAAAAACCTCTACAAAAGGGGTCGGCTTATACAAAGGTAACATGAAAAAGTCACATTTTTAACCTTGAAAATGGGGGGGGGGGGTCTGCATATACTCAGGGTCGGCTTATACACTGGAATTTACAGTAATTAATAAACATTAAATCAACACTGCAATTGTATTGGGCTCTTAACATTTAAGCTCACATTTTATCCAATTCTACTAAAACCTCTGTGTTGGTCACTATTACAAGGAACTCACTGGCCAATCTTTCTACTTACATGTCAGCAAAAACTAAAGCATAAACAAATTAACTAGGGTAGAATTTAATAATTTAATAAAATGTTATACGTATGGCTCCCTCAAGTACAATAGTTACTTAACTACACAACTCTATCTGTATCCTAACATTTTAATCTACAATCTACACCAACCATTTTCCTTTTCAATTGGGGGAAGGGGGAGAAATTAAAATTACTCTTGGGTCATATTTCCCTAACATGGCATTCAATATTTCACTGTTATTATTAATCAAATTGCCTTAAGTGTAACTGGCTCACTTTTTTTTTTAAATACACAGTCAAGGAAAACACTTCTGGAAAGAACTTTTGAAGGAAGCATAAATGTACCAAAGCAGCATGGATTTTGTCTTCCTAACAATATACTTTTTTAATGTAAATTCAAGCAAGGATGCTCCAAAAGAGTATGTTCACTCCACCTACCGTTCAATATGCACAGTGACTGGTAAACAGGGAGGACACATCTGAATCACCAGGTAAAAGAGTCAACTTTTATTTCAACTCCATTTTCTTAGAAAATCAGCATGTTAGAATAACAAAACAACAAAACTGTTAATTTCCAGAACTTTTATTTTAGTGGAAATTTTAATTTTATTTTAGGTTATTTTAGCGGAAAGGGCTCCAAGGACAAAGGTTAGGTAGTCTTGAGGGAATAAAGTAATCAGTACCCAACTATGTTACATTAATGCAGATGTTAAAGAACCGAAGTGAACTTGGTATTTTAAATCAATGTTACAGAGCAAATGGACAACTGGCCTATTTCCAAGGCTATTCTACAGACATATGGTAGAGATATGGAGAGATTCCAGTGTAAAAATTTCAATAATGTTAACAGGAAAGTTAAAAACAAAACTTGCAACCTGCATCCATAGCTTACTCTCAGATTTCTATTTTAAAGGATCATTATGGTTTACTTTGACAAAATGAGAAATCAAAAATCATCATAATACTATTTTAAAGGCATTCACCTTATTAGAAAAATATGAATACAGGCACTTCTTCCACTCTTCTGTGGTTATGGCACTGTAGGCGAAAGTCTGAATATAGAACTTGAGGAAACCCATGAAGATTTCTAAAAGTAAATACATTGCACAAATTTGTTGCGATTTAGCTTTAAATCCCCAGTTAAGAAACTGAAGAACTTTGAACAGGTAATACATACCTGGCCCACCAAGCAACTCCTCTAAATGATAAAGTAAAGCAAATCCCTTCTCATAAGGAACTGAAGAAAATGCATCATCAGGGTCAGTGTCACGGAGGTCAGGAACAAGACTGGTCAAAGAATTAGAAGGACCAAAAGTCTTAATCTAATGGAAAAAATATATTTTAATTACATTTTTTAAGAAGATATTTACCATAGCATGAGACTAAACATACCTACAATAGATCCTATATACAGAAAATTAAACTGGAATTTTTTTTCATTGCATTAGTGAAGTATCTAGTTTATGCTGATAGGGCTTTCCCTTTTCAGTTAAAATGCAGAATTACACAAATAAAATAATTTAAGGCTTTAAGTTACTTACACATAACTGGTATTAACCTTCAGAATCAATTCCACTGCAGAAATTCTACTACTACAGATATAATTATCACAGTACTTTTAGAACATAGAATATTGCAGCAGAGGAAAGGCCCTTCGGCCCATGATGCTGTGTCAACCTTTTAACCTATTCTACGATTAATCTAACACTTCCTACCTACAGTCTTTCATTTTTCTGTCATCCATTTGCCAGAGTCTCTTAAATGCTTTTAATGAATCTGCCTCTACAACCACACCTGGCAGGGTGTTCCATGCACCTACCATTCTATGTAAAAAAAAAGACCCATGACATTCCCCCCTTTTATACTTTCCTCTAATTGCCTTAAAATGATGCCCCTTTATTCTAGCCATTTCTCCCCTGGGAAAAAAGTCTCTGGCTATCCACTTGATCTATGCTTCTTATCGTCCTGTACATTTCTATCAAATCACTTTTCATCTTCCTTCTCTCCAAAGAGAAAGGCCTTGCTCGCTCAACCTGTCCTTATAAGGCATGCATTTTAGTGGCATGCCTATAAGAGAACATTGTATCCAAACACCTATTTCAAGTGCGGCTGCCCCTCCCAGGATACATTGCTGTAGGTGGATATTCACTGCTACAGGTCCCAAGGGATGCTCACAAAATAGAAAAAACTATCAGACAAAGTTATTATTAAATATGCACAAATTTTGAAACACAGCAAATGGTGTGTTATATTCTGTGGAGATGAAAGAGACACCTGGATGATATGTTGCCTCCCATCGTCAGGGTCAGGAATATCTTGAATCAGGTCCACAGCATTCTAAATGAAGACAGTGAAAAGCTGGAGGTTGTAGTACATTTCAGTACCAATGACATAAGTAGGAAAAGGGAAGAGGACCTGAAGAGAGAATACAGGGCATTAGGTAGAAAGCTGAAAATCAGGACCTCCACGGTAATAACCTCTGGATCGCTGCCTGTGCCACACGTTAGAGGGGGTAAGAATAGGATGTTTTGACAGATGAATGCTGAGCCTGAAGAGTTAGTGTAGGAGTCAGGGTTTCAGATTTCTAGATCATTGGGATTCCTCTTCTTTACAAAATGGATGGGTTACACCTGAACCCAACGGGGACCTTGTGGCCAGGTTTGCTGGAGCTGTTGGGGAGATTTTAAACTAATTTGGGCAGGGAGTGGGAACCAGAATGAGGGCTGAGGATGGGTCAGTTGGTATACAACTAGATGCAGTGAGTAGTGAGTCTGTGAGGAAGGACAGGCAGATGATAAGATAAAGTTGCAGTAACTGGGATGAGCTGAAGTGTAACGGGGTCAAAATAGAAAAGGGTGGTGAATACAGGACTGAATGTATTATATTTGAATATGCACAGAATACTGAATAAGGTAGATGATCTACAAGCCCAGTTAGAGATTGGCAGGTATGATGTTGTGGGCATCATTAAGATGCCTGAAAGAAGATCATAATTGCGTACTTAACATCCAGGCATAAACATTGAAAGGATAGACTGGTAAGAAGAGGGAGTGGGGTGGCTCTGTTGGTAAAAATGAAATTGAATCACTAGAAAGGGGTAACATAGGACCAGAAGATGCAGAATCCTTGTGGGTAGAGTTAAGAAACTGCAAAGGTAAAAAGACACTTGTGGGTGTTATACACAGGCCTCTGAACAGTAGCCAGGATGTGGGTAATAAATTACAATGACAGACAGAAAAGGCATAAAAAAAAGGCAATACTGTGATAGTCATGGGGATTTCAATATGCAGGAAGATTGGAAAAATCAGGCTGGTGCTGGATCCCAAGAGAGGGAATTTGTAGAATGCCTATGAGATGGCTTTTTAGAGTAGCTTGTGGTTGAGCCCAACAGGGAAACAGCAATTCTGGATTGAGTGTTGTGTAATGACCCAGATTTGATTAGACAGCTTAAGGTAAAGGAACCCTTCGGAGACAGTGATCATAATATGGGAGAATTCACCCTGCAGTTTGAGGAGGAGAAGCTAATCTATCAGTATCACAGTGGAGTAAAAGGAATCACAAAGGCATGGGAGGAGCTATCAATATTGATTAGAAAGGGACACTAGCAGGGGTGACAGAACAGCATTAACTGGAATTTCTGAAAGCAATTTGCAAAGTACAGGAAAGATATATCCCAAAGATGAAGTATTCTAAAGGGAGGATGAGGCAACCATGGCAGACATGGGAAGTGAAAGACAGCATAAAAGCAGAGGGCCTGTGATACAGCAAATATTAGTAGGAAGGTATAGGATTGGGAAGCTTTTAAAAACCAATAAAAGGCAACTAAAGAGTCAAAAGGAAACAAAACATGAAATATGAAGGTAAACAGCTAATAAGAGGAACAAAAAGTTTTTTCAGAGATATAACAAGCAAAAGAGAGACAAGAGTAGATATTGGACCACTGGAAAATGATGCTGGACAGGTAGTAATGAGAGATAAAGAAATGGCGAACCAACTAATAAGTATTTTGTGTCAGTTTTCAATGTGGAAGACACTAGCAGAATGCCAGAAATGCTAGATGTCAAGGAGCAGAAATGAGTGTCATTGCTATTACTAAGGAAAAGGTGCTTGGGAAGCTGAAAAATCTGAAATAATTAAGTAACATGGATTACATCCCAAGGTTTTGAGAGAGGTAGCTGAAGAGATTGTGGAGGCATTAATAATGATCTTTCAAGTATCACTCTATTTGGAAATAGTTCCTGAGGACTGGAAAGTTTCAAATGCCACAACAAGAAGGGAGCCAAAAGACACAACATTATAGGCCGGTTTACCTGATTTCAGTGGTTTAGAAGATGTCAGAGTCCATTATTAAGGACAAGGTTATGGGATAATTGGAAGCTAATGACAAAGTAGGCCGAAGTCAGCATTGTTTCCTTAGGGGAAATCTTGCCTGACAAAGTTGTTGGAATCCTTTGAGGAAATAACAGGCAGGATAGTCAGTGGATGTTGTTTATTTGGATTTTTAGAAGGCCTTTGATAAGGTGACCCACATGAGTCTGCTTAATAAAATAATAGCCCTAACAAAGCATTACAGGAAAGTTACTAGCATGAATAAAAACTTGACTGGCAGGAGGTAAAGAATGGAAATAAAGGGGGCCTTTTTTGGTTAGCTGCCATTCTTTGCCTCCTGCCAGTCAACCTTTTATCCATGCTAGTAACTTTCCTGTAACAACACACACAAAATGTTGGTGGAACACAGCAGGCCAGGCAGCATCTATAAGGAGAAGCACTGTTGATGAAATGTCGACAGTGCTTCTCCTTATAGATGCTGCCTGGCCTGCTGTGTTCCAACAGCATTTTGAGTGTGTTGTTTGAATTTCCAGCATCTGCAGATTTCCTCATGTTTGCGTTTTAACTTTCCTGTAACGCTTTGTTAAGACTATTATTTTATTAAGCAGACTCAGTGTTGGGACCACTTCTTTTCATGTTATACATCAATGCTTTGGATGAAGGAATTGATGGCTTTTTGGTCAAGTCTGTGGACGAAATGAGGTGGAGAGAGACAAGTAATGTTGAGAAAAAAGAAAGTCTGCAGGAAAACTTAGATTGGGAGAATGAGAAAAGAAGTGGTAGATGGAGCACAGTGTAGGAAGGTGCATGGTCATGCACTTTGGTAGAAGGAATAAAGGTATAGACTATTTTCTAAATGGGGAGACAATTCAAAAATCAGGTGCAAATGGACTCGGGAGTGCTTGGGCATGATTCTTTAAAGGTTAACTTGCAGATTGAGTCAGTTTGTCCTTGAAATGTCAGTTAAAGTTGATACTTGTACCCAGCTGGAAGCCCGAGGAGAATTTATTCATCATATACACAGGGAAAGCACTAGATCCTGAAGTGTTTTACGTTTAGAAACATAGAAATTGAGAAAACCGACAGCACAATACAGGCTCTTCGGCCCACAAAGTTGTGCCGAACATGTCCTTACCTTAAGATATTACTAGACTTCCCCATAGCCCTCTATTTATCTAAGCTCCATGTACCTATCCAAAATTCTCTTAAAAGACCCTATCATATCCGCCTCCACCACCGTTGCCAGCAGCCCTTTCCACACACTCACCTAGTAAAAAACTTACCCCTGACATCTCCTCTGTACCTACTCCCCAGCACTTTAAACCTGTGTCCTCTTGTGGCAACCATTTCAACCCTGAAAAAGCCTCGGACTATCCACACAATCAATGCCCCTCATCATCTAATACACCTCTATCAGGTCACCTCTCATCCTCCTTCGCTCCAAGGAGAAAAGGCCGAGTTCACTCAACCTATTCTCATAAGGCATGCTCCCCAATCCAGGCAACTTCCTTTTAAATCTCCTCTGCACCCTTTCTATGGCTTCCACATCCTTCCCACAGTGAGGCAACCAGAACTGAGCACAGTACTCCAAGTGGGGTCTGACCAGGGTCCTATATAGACTTCTCAGCTCCTAAATTCAATTCCACGATTGATGAAGGCCAAAACACCGTATGCCTTCTTAACCACAGCGTCAACCTGCACTGCTGCTTTGAGCGTCCTATGGACTTGGACCCCAAGATCCCTCTGATCCTCCACACTGCCAAGAGTCTTACCATTAATACTATATTCTGCCATCATTTAACCTACCAAAATGAACCATTTCACACTTATCTGGGTTGAACTCCATCTGCCACTTCTCAGCCCAGTTTTGCATTCTATCAATGTCCCATTGTAACCTCTGGCAGTCCTCTGCACTATCCACAACACCTCCAACCTTTGTGTCATCAGCACACTTACTAACCCATCCTTCCACTTCCTCATCCAGGTCATTAATAAAAATCACGAAGAGTAAGGGTCCCAGAACAGATCCCTGAACCACACCGCTGGTCACCGACCTCCATGCAGAACATGACCACTTTTTGCCTTCTGTAAGCAAGCCAGTTCTGGATCCACAAAGCAATGTCCCCTTGGATCCCATGCCTCCTTACTTTCTCAATAAGCCTTGCATGGGGTACCTTATCGAAAGCCTTGCTGAAATCCATATACACTACATCTATTGCTCTTCTTTTATCAATGTGTTTAGTCACATCCTCAAAAAATTCAATCAGGCTTGTAAGGCACGGCCTGCCCTTGACAAAGCAATGCTGACTATTCCTAATCTATTATACCTCTCCAAATGTTCATAAATCCTGCCTCTCAGGATCTTCTCCATCAACTTACCAACCACTGAGGTAAGACTCTCTGGTCTCTACTCCCTTTCTTGAATAAAGGAAAAACATCAGCAACCCTCCAATCCTCTGGAACCTCTCCCATCCCCATTGGTGATTCAAAGATCTCAGCAATTCCCCATTCCTCAGCAATCTCTTCCCTCGCCTCCCACAGTAGCCTAGAAACATAACATAGAAAATAGGTGCAGGAGTAGGCCATTCGGCTCTTCGAGCCTGCACTGCCATTCAGTATGATCATGGCTGATCATCCAACTCAGAACCCTGTACCAGCTTTCTCTCCATACTCCCTGATCCCTTTAGCCACAAGGACCATATCTAACTTCCTCTTAAATAAAGCCAATGAACCAGCCTCAACTGTTTCCTGTGGCAGAGAATTCCACAGATTCACCACTCTCTGTGTGAAGAAGTTTTTCCTCATCTCGGTCCTAAAAGGCTTCCCCTTTATCCTTAAACTGTGACCCCTCGTTCTGGACTTCCCCAACATCGGAAACAATCTTCCTGCATCTAGCCTGTCCAATCCCTTTAGAATTTTATATGTTTCAATAAGATCCCCTCTCAATCTTCTAAATTCCAGTGAGTATAAGCCTAGTCGATCCAGTCTTTCTTCACATGAAAGTCCTGCCATCCCAGGAATGAATCTGGGAATCAATCAGTCAGCCTGGGGTACATCTTGTCCGGTTCCGGTGACTCATCCAACGATGCTTTCCAAAAGCTCCAGCACATCCTCTTTCTTAATACCTACATGCTCAAGCTTTTCAGTCTGCTGTAAGTCCACACTACAATCATCAAGATCCTTTTCCATAGTGAATACTGAAGTAAAGTATTCAGTAAGTACCTCTGCTATTTCCTCCAGTTCCATACACACTTTCCCCACTGTCACACTTGATAGGTCCTATTCTTTCACGTTATCCTCTTACTTTTCACATACTTGTAGAATGTCTTGGGGTTTTCTTTAATCCTGTCCACCAAGGCCTTCTCATGGCTCCACAAATATCCCCTGAACATTTGTCACATTTCTTCCGTACTTTTCCCTGAGAACACCTGCTCCCAATTTCCTGCCTGATAGCCTCATAATTCCCCTTACTCCAATTAAACGCTTTTCTAATTTGTCTGTTCCTAGCTCTCTCCAATGCTATTGTAAAGGAGATAGAATTATGATCATTATCTCCAAAATGCTCTCCCACTGAGACCTGACCAGGTTCATTTCCCAATACCAAATCAAGTACAGTCTCTCCTCTTGTAGGCTTTATCTACATAGTGTGTCAAGAAACTTTCCTGAACACACCTAAAAAAACTTGTTTAATGAAACTCATTTTATTGAACTCCAAAACCTAAACACAAAATGGCCCTAAAAATCTTTAACATAGTGTCATCATGTTAGACCAGCCTCTTAAAGTGAAACCTCAACTCAATGTCAGTGGTTGTGACTTACGTACATTTCTCCCAATTATGTTACCCTACATTTTCACCATTTAAATATCTGATCTTCCAGTTTTCCTTCCGAAGTGGATGAGCTCACATTTACCAGCTCTTCCTAATTATTAAAGTATGTATATCATGAACAGTTCAACAGCAACCCATGTGGGACTCTGCTCACAAATGACCGCCAACCAGAAACATGTATTTATCCCAACTCCCTGCTTTCTATTGGGTAATCAATCCATCTATCCACACTAATACATTAACACCAACTCCATGTATCCTTATCTCAATGTTAAGTCTTTTATGCGGCATCTTATTAAACACCTTCTGGAAATCCAAGTATACAACATCTTCCTGTTCCCCTCTATGCAATACACATTATATCCTTGAAGAGTTCCAGTTAGTTTGTCAAACAGGACCTCCCTCTCATGAATCCGTGCTGTGTCGGCCTGATGAAAGCAGATTTGCTGCTATTTCTTCCCTCATGATAGCTTCAAGTATTTCCCAAACTAGACATTAAACAAACTGGCAATAATTACCTGCCTTTTGCCTACATTCTTTTTTAAACAGTAGTGTGACGGTCACCGCCTTCCAGTCCACTGGGACCCACCAATAGTACTGAGAACTTCGGTGAATTATCACAAATGTGTCTAGTATAATTTATGCCATTTCATCTAGTACTCCCGGGTGCATCCCGGGGCACTAAAAGAAACCTTGTCTACCTTTAAGTCCATTAATATGCACATCATTACCTCTTTAATGACACTAACCTCCCATCACATCCCATGCTCTTTGGCGTGATAGATCTGTGAAGATCGGCACAAAACATTTGATGCCTTGGCCATTTCTACATTATCCAATATGAATTCCCCCTTCTCAGCTCATCATCCACATTTCTTTTAGCCACCCTTTCCCATTTTATACAATTTAAAACTTCTACTGTTTCTATATTTTTTGTTATATTTTACTTTCATAAAGTATCTTTCCTATTGTTCCTTTATTTTTTGCTTTTTCAAGTTTTCCCAATCATCTAGATGGAGTTTAATGCTGAGAAGTGTGAGGTTCTACATTTTGGCAGGAATAATCCAAATAGAACATACAGGGTAAATGGTAGGGCATTGAGGAATGCAGTGGAACAGAGAGATCTATGAATAACAGTGCATAGTTCCCTGAAGGTGGAGTCTCATGTAGATAGGGTGGTGAAGAAGGCTTTTGGAACGCTGGCCTTTATAAATCAGAGCATTGAGTACAGAAGTTGGGATGTAATGTTAAAATTGTACAAGGCATTGGTAAGGCCAAATTTGGAATATTGTGTACAGTTCTGGTCACCGAATTATAGGAAAGATATCAATAAATTAGAGAGAGTGCAGAGACGATTTACTAGGATGTTACCAGGGTTTCAGCACTTAAGTTACAGAGAAAGGTTGAACAAGTTAGGTCTCTATTCATTGGAGCGTAGAAGGTTGAGGGGGGATTTGATCGAGGTATTTAAAATGTTGAGAGGGATAGATAGAGTTGACGTAAATAGGCTGTTTCCATTGAGAGTAGGGGAGATTCAAACGAGAGGACATGATTTGAGAGTTAGGGGGCAAAAGTTTAAGGGAAACACGAGGGGGTATTTCTTTACTCAGAGAGTGATAGCTGTGTGGAATGAGCTTCCTGTAGAAGTAGTAGAGGCCAGATCAGTTGTGTCATTTAAGGTAAAATTGGATAGGTATATGGATAGGAAAGGAGTGGAGGGTTATGGGCTGAGTGCGGGTAGGTGGGACTAGGTGAGATTAAGAGTTCGGCACGGACTAGGAGGGCCGGAATGGCCTGTTTCCGTGCTGTGATTGTTATATGGTTATATGGTTATATCTAGTTTCCACTACTCTTGGTAACTTTGCAAGTAATAGGTTTTATTCTGATGCCTTCTTTTATTGTCTTGGTTACCTAAGGCTAGCTCTTCCCACCCTTACTGTCCTTGCTCTTACTTATTTAACGAGATACAGCACAGAATAGGCCTTTCTGGCCCTTTGAGTCACACTGCCTAACAACCGGCCTAATCACTGGACAACTTATAATTATCAATTAACCTATTAACTAGCAAGTCTTTGGAGCGTGGGAAGAAACCACATTGAGAAAACCCACGCATTCTAATGGGAGAACATACAGACTCCTTACAGATGACACCAAAATTAAACTCTTGACATCCCAAGCTTAATAGTGTTGTGCTAACTACTATGCTATTGTGGCTTTGGACTGGAATATACTTTTATTGAGCATTGTGAAAAGTTTCACTGTTCCTTCAACTGTTCCACCATTTAACCTGTGTTCCCAGTCTACACTAGTTAGCTCCTCCCTCACCCCATTGTAATCTCCCTTATTTAGGCATAACATACAGGTTTTAGAACAAACTGTTGCACCCTCTATTTGCATGAGAAATTCAATTGCGACTGTGATCACTACAAGATTGCTCACTTTACCCACGTCAATGCATAAGACTAAATCTCAGAATATTTTCCCTTGTAGGCTCACTAATATGCTGTTTAAGAAAGCCATCATAAATACATTTTATGAATTCATCTTCAGGACCAACTTGATTCACCCAATGTTCAAGCTGAAGGCCCCTATCATAATTGCTGAACCATACTCGCAAGCAGATATTTCTTGGTTTATTACCCATTAACTGTAATGCTAATGTTTGGTGGACTATTGACAACTCCCAGTGACTTTTTTCCACTTTACTATTCCGAATCTCTACCAGATGGACTCAACATTCTACACCTTAGATCTTGTATTGTCTCTCATTATAGCCCTGAATTCATCCTTCATTGAGCACTATCCCACTTCCCTTACTTCCTGTCTATCCTTCCCTATTATCTGATATTCTTGGATATTTAATTCCCATTCATCTCCGCCCTGCAAAAGTGTTCCTGTAATAGCCACTAAATCACTCCTTTGTACTGATTTGTGCCATAAGTTCACAGACCTTATTTCAATACTATAGGCAATCAGATGGAGTGCCTTTACACTCAAGTTGTTTTAGAATGTAGTAACCTTTATGCTCTTTGCATTTGTCTTTGCTGTACTCCACTCTGACTTTCCTCTTTTCTAACTTTTCCTTTGCTTTCTTGATTGTTTTGCTCTGACTTTCTACCCGGATCCCCATCCAGCTACCATATTAGTTTAAATCCTCCCCAACAACACGAGGACATAGATTCCAGTCCTGCCCAAGTATAGACCGCCTGGTTTATACTGTGCCACATCCCCAGAACCAGTTCCGATACTCCAGGAATCTGAAACCCTCCCTCCTATATCACTGGTCAACCACATATTCACCCTATGTTGCTATTCCTACTCTGAACAGCCTGCGCCACAGGTAGCAACCCTGAGATTATTACCATTGAGGACCTACCACTTAGTTATCACCTAGTTCCTAAAATTCACCTTGTAGGGCCTCCACCCACTGCTTTCCTACATTGCTGGTCTCTACAAGAGACAACTAATTCCTGACCCTTGCATCTGGGAGGCAACACACCAACCAGAAGCTCCTGTCTTATTGCCTTTACCATGGAATCCTCTACCACAACAGCTCTGCCATTTTTCTCTGCCCTCCCATTCAAAGCTACTCTGATGCCATGATTCTGACTTCCGCTGCCTTCCCCTGACGAGACATCCCCTTCAACAGTATACAAACTGCTTTGGAGGGAGATGACCACAGGGGTCTCCTACACCACATTCCTTCTACTGCTTTGCCTGCTAGTCACCCATTCCCTAGCTTTCCCTAGATCTCCAAACTGTGTGTGACCAGCTCACATCTTATACACATTCTCAGACTGCGGGTGCTCCAGTATATCCATGCACAGATCTATGGCCATCATGCCATCTGTCAGAAGCTGCCACTTGACACACTTCCTGTACACAGTCAGAAACTCAGGCAGCTTCCCTGAGTTCCCACATTGTGCAGGAGCACGAGACAGGGCTGAGCTCACCTGCCCACAACTTACTTTGGTGTTGCTTGCCTTCCTCACCAAAGCCCAAACTTGGACAACCAGCAGTCACTCTCAAAATAGCCGTGCCAAAATGGTTGCTATACTTGACCAAAGCAAAACGTTACTAAAAATACCTTTTCTGTGTTAAATTATTGCCAGAAACAGTGGAGGGGTGAGTGATGACAAGGCAAGTTCAGGAGATGAGCTGAGATGGTGTTGCAAAATCATTGCGGTTGGAGTTTTGGTGCCAGTACAGCTGGCCTGGGTGTGAGGTTGAATTGCTCTAGAGTCTAAAAGGAGAAGTTGGGCCTGGGCGGAGAAGCAAAGCTGGATTGCTCTGGGCGCTGAGCTGATCTGAAGAGCTTAAGAGCGGCTTCAGGCTGGCTGATGAAATCTAGGCCCAGAGCGAGTTGCTGGCTGGTGTGGTGTTGGCCCAGAGCCTTTCACAGCAGCGATGCCTGGGTCCAAGTGCGAGGTATGATACACTGTCTAGACAATTTAAATGCCCTCCCAGATTGGAGGCAAGGACTAATTTCACTCACTCTCCGTAATCTTCACTCCTCTCTCCAGGGTGCTGGAGCTTTTTGCTGTTCCGTCATTGGGTCAATTTAAACGTCAGCCCAAATAGACTGAAAAGAGAGTGCCGGTTGGGATGAGAGCCGATTTTACTCATTCTCTGCAATGGTTATCTCCATGGCTCTGAAGCTACGAAGACTACCCAGGTTGCTGTGCTCTGTGCCCTCTAATATTATGAGCGAAGCTTTGGGCCTACTCCAGGCTGTTCTGGAGTTCAGATCTGACAACTCAATTTTGTTTCGGAATGCCATTGTTGGCTTCAATTGTTTGAATGATTTGTATTTTTTCCTATTTCTTGCGCATAACGTGTTGGTCTTCTATATATTTTTTATCTTTAAATGGGTTCTTTCAAGTTTCTTGCTTTGTGGTTACCTATCAGCAAATCTCAAGGTTGTATAATTTATACATTCTTCAATAATAAATGAATCTTCATTTCATTTTAAAATCTTAAAATTGATTATTATTGAAAATTAACAAAAAAGATACATTAATTCATATTATATATGAAACTTGAATCATATTGGCTGCTGATATTTAGCTAATTAGACAAACATCCATTAACTAACAATTGAAGGATCTCAGCTCAAAACATTGACTATTTTCTCTTCTCTATAGATGCAGTCTGCCTGCTGTGTTCCTCCAGCATTTTGTGTGTGTTGCTAACAATTTGCAATCTTGCCTCTAAATTCCTGCAAGTGAAACTCTTGTGTAAACAACAGGACTTTTCAATTCTCCTGCTCTCACTCCAAATCCCGAATCCTGCAAGTGAAACTCTCAAATAATTCCCGGTAAGAGAAGCTTACAAAATACTCACCTGAGCCTCTGCCTCTTCTTGCCAGAGCACTGAGCCAAAACTTCAGTTCCCCGCTCCAACCCTGTCCACTCATACTAGGGCTTTCCATTTAAACCAAACTTTTTATTGGCCACAGTGAAACTCAAACAATGAGGCTTGCTCTTTTCACTAATTCCCATTCTCAGAGAGCTCACTCACGATCCTCCAAAGTGAAACTCCCATGCAACGAGACTTGCTCTTTTCAATGCCTCCCACTCCCACTCACTATCTTTCAATGTAAAGGCCATTTCTTTAGAAATCAATCATTCTAGTTAAGGGCCAACATTCAACTGTATGTTATTCTGAGATCTAAGACCCTGCCTTCAAAGTACAGATTCACACATGCATGAATTCCTTTGATTGTACTTTTTCAAGCCACGGTTGCTCAGCTTCCTAGCCTCAGGATTAATTAATGCTACCTTGGCCACATCAGGTAATTAACCAAGAGTTTTTCTACTTCAGCTTTAGTCCACAATGGATAGGTAGAGGTGGCACAAGGGAAGCCAGCACCACTGGCAAATTCAGCCATTCATATACTGCATTCATCAGATGCTGTTCCTGAGAAAGTAATCTCAAGCCCATCACCTTTTCGTGCCTTTAAGCCCTGGAAGGTATCCATGACTCCTCTGCATAAAGAAATTGCCTCCATAGATACTGTTTTATTTAAAAATCGACCTGTCTCGATTCCTCTGAACAGCATTTGCCACCCCACCCTCCCCCATATTCCTGAGAGCATTCACTTTCTCTTCCCATCATGACACGATACATCTTAGCAGTAACCTAAGAGCTGCCTGTAACATGCTCGTTTTTGTTTGATAACTGCAGAGGGTGCAGCTGCAAAATTGTGCAATTAATCTGCAGAGATGTTTGTACCAAAAGTGATGCTGCACGGTGTTACATGGGAAAGCAATGGTATCTTGCATTTATCTGTGCCATAGTATTTATGGTCCTTTCGTCATGGAGTCAGTGCATGAAAACAGCCCCTTTAGACCACCAAGTCTATGCTGACAATCAAGCACGCACTTACTCTAATCCAATTTTGTTCGCTTACAATTCCTGCAGGAGAGATTTACAGCAGCCAATTAAAACACCAACTCATACTTTAGAACACAAGAGGAAACTGCAACACCGGGGGAACCGACACAGGCACAGGGAAAACATTCAAACTGCACACAGGCAGCACAGGAGGTTGAACCTGGGTTTCCAACACCAGCACAGTTCCACCTGGATGAAGCAATACTAATTTAATGCTACTTAAATATAAAACAGTTTCTTGACCAAACACCTGATTGGTAGTTTATGAGGGGCAAAACTAATTAAATATCGCTCCAGCCTCACCTCTGGCTATAAACCTACTCACATGTCTGATGTTGACACCAGCTCTGACCACAAACCACTCACACCGCTGAGTGTGAGCTGCATGCCAAACCAACAGGATATCCAAGCAATTGGATGCTTGGATGGGAGTTTTACTACACCTTTTACAAAAACTTGATCAATTTTGTGTCCATACACAAATTCATCAGCAAATATAACAAAATCTCCATACATAAACTTCCAGATTAATCAGAAAGGCTGTGAATACATGACGGATTAATGCTCCAGACTTGTAATAATATGAGTCATGGCAATAAAAGTTCATCATAACTCAGTTCCTCTCTTCATAGATCACGGCCTAACTTGCTTAGGTTTTTGCTTTTGGATTCCAGATTAATTACCCTGGATTAATTTGGGAGATGAAACATTTCCACTGAAAATTTTCTTATTTTCAATTACAATCTCCAGCAAATGGAAGACATTAGCAGAGAAAATTCAACATTAGAGCAACTTAGAGACACAACTAGTGAATTTCTACTTCACCGCTCCAGAGAACTGAGTTCAAGCCTTACTTCGGGTACCAGCTGTGTGGAATTTGTATGGATTCCCTATTACTGTGTTGGTATCTTCTAGGTGTTCTAGCTTTTCTTCCCACACCCCAAAGTAATTTAATTTAACTTTGCATCATATTTGGCACAGATATTACTGTGCTGTGCTATGTTCTATGTGCAGGTTGGTAGGTTAATTGGATCCTGTAAATTGACTATAATGTTTAGGTAAATGGTAAAATCTGGGGGGTGGGTGGCATCGGAAGTCTTTTTATTTTTCCCATACATGCAAGATCAATGGATAACTGATGATTGGAGTAGACTTGGTAGGCTGAAAGGTCAGTTTCAGTGTTGACTCGATATGAATCTAAAATAGAAGCACTTTGAAAATGGAAGATTTAAAAACAGTTTAAAAGCATTTTAAAAAGGATGCATTCTTTAATGAAATAAAGACTTGTGTTCTGCTGTCAAAAGCATGCTAAAATAGTTCTATCTACTAGATTTGTTCAATTATACTGTACTTGCCATATAATTATACACATTTTGGGAAGTGGTAATGGAATAGGGGAAGGGAGATGGGCTAAAATGCTCAAAGTATGTAAAATTGCAAATGTAATAAACCTATGCAAAATAAGGAAAGAAACCTACAAGCCACTTACTGAATCTGATATGGGAAATGTGTTACAATCCATTTACAATTAGCATAATCAACAGTTTAATGAAAGGGAAATATAGAATATTGTGGTGCACAGCAAATTGGTGTACACAAATCGAAGTTAGCAAACAGGTATAGTAAGCAATTAGAAGTCAAATTAAATATTAGCTTATATTTGAAAGGGCATGCAGTTTTAAAGTATGTACTGTACAAGGTGTGGCAATATAACACATCTCTGATTCTCCAACAAGAGCAGTGAAGATGGAGCCTTCCAGGTATACTTCTGAATGACACAGAACTCAACAATTAGAAAAAGGAGGAAAGCTAGGTTAGATTAACTTTGGACTCAATGCACAATGGAACAGGCTCAAAGGGCTGCTCCTCTATCTTGTATTTTCTTGCACGGTAACGAACAAGACTACAAGTAATTGTACATAACATTTATCTCAATTTTCCCTCCCAATTAACTGTGAAGTGACATACACCAACACTTCTGATGGAAAAATACACTACAGCTACAGAATACAAGCTTATTAGGATTTGTTTAACTATCATGTACTTACTGCTTCCAGTAGATCTTTCCAGCCTCCAATAGCTACAAATTGCCTGAATTTCTCATCATACATACAACGAGCTATCATGCGTTCCAGGTACACTGTATGGCCTTCATTTAACCTAATATCAGGAATAAAGAAATCACTGGTTCATTCCATCAAATGTGATTCCAAAACTTGTTATATGTACTGGAATATAGCAGGCCAACACAAAAATATTGTAGAACATTCTACATGAATGCCGGAACTGGAAGAGTAACTAATCCAGTCATGTGGGGCATGATTTAAAATCAGCAACACCTAATTGGTACAGCAAGGCTTCTGTGGCAGCAGTATTGGATTATGCAGGTGTACTCTAGGATAACAGAATAAAAAATTAAGTATAACTAGCAACATGATTTTAAATGGTAGTTTACAAAGAAATTACATTACATAACACAGAATAGGCAAGAGGTAATATGGAAAGATGCAAAAGCAACAATAGTTGTAGTGGGTGTCTTTAGCTTCCTGAATATTGACTGGGACTCTTAGTTTCAGCAGCTTAGATGAAGCAGAATTGGCAAGATGCCTTCAGAAAGGTTTCTTTACACAGTATATAGATAATCCTTTCAGGAAAGGTTATACTAGATCTTGTATTGTAAAATGAGCCTGGCCAGATCATCAACTGTTCAGTGGGAGAGCATTTTGGAGATAGTGATTATAATTCCAAAAGTCTTCTGACAAGTATAGACAAGGATAAGGCTTTGACTTTTTGGGGGGGCAGGGGGGAGGAGATAAGAGATGGATGGTAGGAGAGCAAAATTGGGGAAAGACTAATTACAGCAGCATTATGCAGGAAATGAGGAGAGTAGTCTGGGAGCACCACTGATACGGAGGCCTGGTCATCTACAGGCCAGCAAAGCAGAATTCAGGACCAACTTGCTCCTGTTTTGAAGAAAGAGAGCAATGGCAAAGGTCAGGGAGCTTGGATGCCCAGAGAAATTTCCTTAAGGTAAATAAATGGAAGTATACATAAGGCTTAGAGAGCTCAAATACTCTATTTTCAGAAACATAAGCAAGCAGGAGAGCTGACTTATCTTTGGCAAATAGGATTAAAGACAATCCCAAACATTTTACAAATACTGTATAATAAAAGTAAGAGCTAATCAGGGAGAGAGTTGGACCTCTTGGAGATAAGGGAAGTCTTGAGCCAAAAGTAGGGAAAGTAATGAGATATTCTCAACACCTAGAAGGACATGGAAAATAGCAAGATCAAGGAGGGAAACGCTGATATTGCAGTGTGTTGGTATCAAGGTGGTGATGGCACTGGGGCTTTTGAAGGACATTAAGATCCTCAAGGCTTGATAGGGTCTAGCCACATTATTGAGAGGCAAAAGATTGCTTGGGGTCTTGACAGATTTTCATTTTCTGAATTTAAAATGAACACTTCAAATTCTTCCACATTGCCAGGAGTGAAGCACATGCATTTACAAATAAGCTGAAAATCTACCCTCTGATTAGATAAGGGGTTCCCAACCTTTTATGCCAGGGGCCCCTATCATTATCCGAGGGGTCCATGGACTCCAGGTTGGAAATCCCTGGATTAGGCAATGAATGATGAAAATTTAAGAAATTGCATCATCTATTGAAAGTGTTAATTACATGATTAACATATAATACAAGAATCCAGTCATCGTTCACGTACATACCAAAAATGCTCCCAGGTTTTGTTGGTGACCAGATTTCCAGTCCAGCTGTGGGAAATTTCATGAGCAATCACCTACAAATACAAATTGTTTATTCAATTAATACTCTGACATTTGACCATGGATGGGTGCACAATTGTTCATCTCCTTCACACAACAAAACTTCAAGCTGCAACATACTGGCAAATGTCAAATTGGATCTCAGTGCATGAAATGTCCCAACAGCCAGCAGGTTACCAACAGCACACCACACCACTTAATTTCCTCACAAAGTGTGAATTTGCTAAAGTGTTTTCAAGCCAAACACAGAAACATTTAAATGCTTTAAATCATTAACACATTTAATTCTTTCACTTTCAGGGAGTCAGGAGTATTAAAATTCTTCAGTTAATTTGAAAGATGTCCAAACTCAGGGTCTTATACAGTGCCTTATCCTTGTGTTAGTTTCTCCCTTTTTACAGAGGAAGTTTGTCAGTGCTGCTGACATGACAATATTTTGTCACAGGAAGATGACCCCGACAGAAACCAAATTAGCAAGCTTATATTTGTCAAGTACTGTAGATCAGCTGCAAATACAGAAGTCTCACTGCTGGTTGAAATCTCTGACCATTAAGTTGAAAAGCTTTTAGTGCAACACTACATAAGAGACTTGAGACTTTAAGAGAATTGTAGATTTTGCAATAATAGACCCAAGTTTTTATTTCCTTGGACACCAATGCTGATTTTCAGAGTGCTCTGGCTGTCTAATCCAGAAGAGGAAGCAGTAGGGAGACAGTATCAGTACTGCAGGATAGAGGTTAAGAATAGAATGGGCTGTAAAGGCCAGAGACCATTAAAGTAGGAAAAGTGAGGAATGCAATGTATTGCTGACAGACATTTGTGGGAGTTGGCCCACCACAATGGCAAGAAGCATTTAGCAGGTCAATGGGTACAGCTCACAAGAATAGTGTGAGGGAACGAAGCTGTCCCTTAATCACAAGCCATCATTACCACCCTGCTCACCCTGATTACCAGAGAGGACAGAACCCAGAGCTCACCAGAAGTCAAAACGCCTTTAGTTACAAGGGTAAAATTATTTTAACAAATTTCATGTGTTTTGTGTTATTTGACCTTAGCAAATCACTTTCTTTAAAGTCAATTTGTTCACTGTGACATTAGCTAACAATACACAGTAAGTTCTATTTTCAGTAAAATTTAAGTAATCACAGAACTTCCAGCAAGATGCATTAAAATAAAATGTTTACTTACATTAGAAAGACTTTTATCACCAGCCTAGAAGAAAATAAAAGCAGATTATACATTCTGCAAACTGGAAATGAAAATTCATTACTGGCAAGAACACAAGCATTTTGGGAGACGGTCAGAAACCCAAAAAACTGAATATTTTCATATCTTACCAGCAAGGTTGGTGTTACAAAAGTGAGACATGGGTTCTCCATCCCACCATATGGAAACGATGGAGGAAGGACCAGCAGATCATACTGTCCCCAGACATATGCACCTACAAGATTTTCAGCGGTTTTCAACATGATTTCAGTCTATCAAGACAAATGGTAAGGATTTAAGACACACTAAACACAGGTATTTTACTTTCAGATATAAATTATTGGAGAGAAGCTCCCGGTATTTAATCTTTTAGAAACACAAACATAGAAAACCTACAGCACAATACAGGCCCTTCGGCCCACAAAGCTGTGCCAGACATGTCCTTAACTTGTAACTACCCAAGGCTTACCCATAGCCCCCTATTTTTCTAAGCTCCATGTATCCATCCAGGAGTCTCTTAAAAGACCCTATCATTTCCGCCTCCACCACCACCGCTAGCAGCCCATTCCATGCACTCACCACTGTCTGTGTAAAAAACTTACCCATGACATCTCCTCTGTACCTACTTCCAAGCACCTTAAAACTATGCCCTCTCATGCTAGCCATTTCAGCCCTGGGAAAAAGCCTCCGACTATCCACACGATCAATGCCTCTCATTATCTTGTACACTATTTTTTATTTAAAAGGTTTATTCCTGCTTTGAAATGAGACAGCATCACCATTTTAAATAAGGACATAAGACGCAGGAGCAGAAATATACCATTCAGCCCAATCTGCCATTTCAACATAGCTAATTAATTATCCCTCACAACCTCCTTCTCGTGCCTTCTCCCCATAACCTTTGGCACCCTTACTAACCAACAGCTTATCAACCTCTTCTTTAAATATACCTAAAGACTTGGCCTCCACAGGCATCTATGGCAATGAATTCCATAGATTCACCACTCTCTAGCTAAAGAAATTCCTCATCTCTGTTCTAAAGGGACATCCTTTTCTGAGGCTGTACCCTCCTAGTCCTAGACTCACCCACTATTAGAAACATACCCTCCACAGCTCCTAAGCCTTTTAATAGTCAATAGCTTTCAATGAGAACCTCCCATTCATATAAACTCCAGCGAGTACAAGTCCACAGCCATCAAATGCTCCTCATATTAATCCTTTCATTCCCTGGATCATTCTGGTGAATCTTCTCTGGACCCTCTCTATAGTCAGCACATTATTTCTTAGGGTGCTAAAGACTGCTCACAATACTTCAAATGTGTCTGACCAATGCCTTATAAAGCCTCAGCATTACATCCTTGCTTTTAAATTCTAGTACTCTGGATATTAATGCTGACATTGCTGAATATCAAACCTGTAGATGCAAACCTTTTGAGCCTGCTTTACCATTCAACAACTATGGTTTACTCTCAATGCTAGGGCATATAACATGCAATTCAACAACTCTCCCTCCAACTTTCTTTACTTTCCTACAGAGGTAAAAAATAGGCCTGGAGGAACCATCTAGAAAAGTACCAATTCTCACCAAAGTTGAATGTATTTTGAAGGAATCATAGCAAACATACTTCGAAGAAAAATGACACACGGTTGGAACTGAACGCTTAAGTAGCACTGGATTACTTGATGTAGGTAGAGTTGGGTGATACAGGTTGAGTACCATTAACTGAATTGCTTGAGCCTGGAAGTGCTTTGGATTTCAGAATATGAGATATGTTGGGATCAGCATCATTTCCAAACTCTGAAATTATGTGTTACTGGTACGCAGTTTTTGTCTTACACATGTTCATCACAAAAGGAGGAGGTCTTGAAAACAGAATACAGTGAGTTAGGAAGTTGAGAAGCAGGACTTCAAGGGTAGTAAAGTTGGGATTGCTGTCTGTGCCACATGACAGTGAGGATAGGAACAGAATAAGGTAGCAGATAAATTTGTGGCCGAAGAATTGGAGCAGAGGGCAGGGATTCAGACTTCTAGATAATTGGGGCAGGTGTGAGATAACAAAGGGGATGGGCTGCACTTGAACCCAAGGGGGACCATATCCTTGTGGACAAATTCACTAGAGCTGTTGGGCGTGGCTTAAACTAATATGGCAGGGGGATGGGAACCAGTATGATCAAGCTGAGGATGAGCCAGCAGGTTTACAAGTAATTGAAGGGTGTAATATGAATGTAAGGAAGGACAAGCCAATGGCTGGGCACAAATGCAGACAGTGCAAAGAGTTAAATTGTACCACAGAAACAAAATTCAAAAGGGCAAAGGTGCTGTATTTAAATGCACATAGTATTTGGAATAAGGTGGATGAACTTGGACTAAGGCGCGATTTAAGATTGGTCAGTATGACGTTGTGAGCATCACTGAGTCGTGGATGAAAGAAGACCATGTTTGGGAGGTGAACATCAAAGGATATACTTTGGATTGAAAAGACAGGCAGGAAGGCAGAGATGGCAGTGTGGCTCTGTTGGTAAGAGATGGAATTACATCTTCAGAAAGAGGTGAAACAGGGTCAGAGAATGCCAAATCTTTTTGGTGGAGTTAAAATGCAAAAGTAAAAAAAAAACATTATGGGAATATATACAGGACTCCAAATAGTATCCAAGACGTGGGGATGAGATTGCAAAGGGAGCTGGAAAGGGCATATACGGGTGTACAATGCTGGCATTTATTTCAAAGGGAATAGAATATAAAAACAAAGAGATAATGCTGTGGCTTTATTAGACACTGGTCAGGCTGCACTTGGAGTAGTTTTCACCCCATATCTCAGAAAAGAGAGTCCAGAGGAGGTTCACAAGGATGATTTCAGGAGTGAAGGAGTTAACATATGAGGAATGTTTGGCAGCTTTGGGCCTGTACTCACTGGAATTTAGATGAATGCAGTGTGATCTCATTGAAACCTACCGAATGTTGAAAGGACTAGATAAGGTGGATGTTTCCTATGGTGGGGGTATCCAGAACTAGAGGATACAGCCTCAAAATTGAGGGGTGACCCTTTAGAACAGAGTTATGGAGGAAATTTTTTTAGCCAGAGTAGCGAGTCTGTGGAATGCTCTGCCAAAGACTGCAGTGGGAGCCAAGACCTCGGGTATATTGAAAATTGATAGTTTCCTGACTGGTTAGGGCTAGAAGCAGGTGTATGGGGTTGAGTGGGATCCAGGATCAGCTATGATGAAACAGGGAGTAGACTCGATAGGCTGAATGGCCTAATTCTTCTTTAAGGTCTTATGATCTTGTGTCCTGATGCAGCCATTCAGCATGTAAAGATTTTCATCAGCAACAATCTTGGCAAAATCAATGAATTTCTGTTACTCTGTGATCAGCAGACGCTTTATCACCACAAATCTTTAAAAATTTAATTCCGTGTTTTTTTTTATATTTCTGCCACCAGCCTGCTGAATATTCACAATTACCTTTAATTTTTAGTTCTTCGTGAGAGATCTGTTTCATGATCAGCACATCACAAAGCAGCGCATGTTCACTCCTACACTGATGAATGCACTCTTTCAAGATCGTGTTTCACTTTACCAAGATTTTTCTATTTTTCATTAACTTCTTTTCATTACATATGAGAGGTCACCTCTCAGAACTGCCTGTGGTGCATAGAGATCTGTGCATGACCTGGTACCTTCTCAGCACCTTGTGGAATTTTCCTGTCATATCATAGATAGCAAAAAAATTGAGATTTTTGGATTTTGGAATTATAGATAAGAGGTACAGGTGTCTCTCCCCCCCCCCTTTACAAAAGTAGAGTGTTCCTATGAAACCTTTCTTAAGCCGAAATGGCGTAAAACAAAGAACCATTAATTTATATGGGAAAAGTTTTTGTAGAAGCAAAAATCCTCTTTGTAATAAGAAAACAGGTTACTAACGTAGGTCTTTTGTAAAATCGAAGCAACGTAAAGCGAACATTCGTAAAGCGGGGGACACCTGCACTCAACCTGTATTAACATATTACATAAAAACTAACCATCCTTCAATCACATTACCAAGGAACTATTAGCAAATCAGGCTGGAGCAGGGAAATGGAAGACAACAGAGATAAAATATAACAAAAGGAAATGTGCTAACTATGGCTTAATTAGAAGAAAATGAGCCAATTGGCCAAATAACAAGTGTGTTTCCACACAAAGAATGCAATAGCACCACTTCAGATACATATCCAAAAGCACTCGAAACAAACCTCTTCAAATTCATAAGCAGCAGCATCCACCATCTCTTTCTCGGACCAGACACTAGACCGCGGACCAATCACTCTGCAAAGTAAGGGACATGTTTACAGGATTTAACAAATTCTTTTAATTGCCAAAAGGCACTGGGAACTGGATATGGTCATTAATGACTAATCTTAAGGGTAATACAAAATCCTTTCCCTGTCATTCAATAGTATCCAAAACAACTCTAGAAAGCCCTCCTCAATCAAAGCCATTAGTGTATTTTCCTGCAGATACTGTAGTGCACAAATTAGGAAAAGGAACTGACTTAGAAGAGTTCGGGCACTAGCAGCATGTTGATATTTTATTGCCGTAATCTTAAGATTTATTGGCAGTAATTTAAGAAATTTCACAGACAACAGTTACTAAGTTCATCATGTGTAAGGGACCGTCACTCAAGATGTATGCTCCAAATCAATGCAAGGATGTTTGTGCAATGGCGGTCTTTGATGGAGGAGTCTATTGCTGCAATTTTTGATCAACAGTCAAAAATCAAACTACTATTTACAAGTCTTTAAAACAAAAATGGATTCAGATTGATACCATTACTGTTATCATTGAGAATGAGTGTAAAATTCTATAGTGTTGAATTACTGAAGTTCCAGGGACCATAACCTTAATAAGGGCATTGAACTGTTTACTTCAGTGATCTGCCATTCCCCATCACATCTGCAAGTGAGTTTATTATTAATTCTAACCTTCTGGATTTCAGAATGTTTCCCCTTTATTCTCATTTATCACAATTGTTCATAATTTGACATATAACCACAACACAGCAAATTTCCCTGTGCTCTTTTACATGAATATTTTGGTAGTCCTTATGATCAGAGTCACGTTTTCTCCTTTACTTGTCTCTAACACTTGCTTTTCTACTCAGGCAGTCTGTCCTCCAAATTCTTCTGCCAATTCATCTGTCCTAGAGAGAAAGTCAGCGTTATACAGCATGGAAACAAGTCCTTCAGCCAACTCATCCATGCCAACCAAGACATCTATCTAAACCAGTACCATTTACTTACACTTGGCCCATATTGTCTTTTCTATCCACGTACCTGTCCAAATGTCTTTTAAATGTTATTGTTCCTGCTTCAGCCACTTCCTCTGACAGCTGATTCAGTATGAACCACTCTGAATGAAGTTGCCCTTCAGATCCTTTTTAAATCTTACCCCTCACTTTAGACCCAAGCTCCTTGGTTTTTGATTTTTCTGTGAAAACACTATGTGCATTCTCCTTACCCATGGACCTCATGATTTTATAACCACTAAACGATCACTCCTCAGTCTCCTGTGCTCAAAGGAATAGTCTGAACCTGTCCAATCTCTCCCTATAAATGATTTGCTCAAGTCCTTACAATATTATTGTAAATCTACTTTGTATATATTTTTAAGCTTAATGCCTTCAGTCCTACAACTAGATAAATGAAACTGTATACAAAACTGCAAGAATGGCCTCACCACTTTGTACAACTACAACACGTCCCCACTCTTGTACTCACTGCGCTAATTGATGAAGGCAAACATGCCAAATGCACTTTCAGAGAATCACACTTGCACTCCTAAATCCCCCTGCTCTACGATACAAACCAGGGTCCTACCATTACCTAGGAAAGTCCTTCCATGATGCAACTTCTTGAAATGCAATACTTCACATTTAGCTGAAGTGAACACTATGTGTCATTTCTTGGCCTGCTTACCCAACTGATTAAAATCCGATTGCATTTTGATAATCTTCAGTTTATGATACCACCTATTTTAGTGTCATCTACAAATTTACTAGCAATACCTTATACATTCACATCCAAATCATTTATATAACAGACAAACAACGATGGGCCCATCATTGACTCCTGTGGCATGCCACGAGCCACAGGCCTTGAGTCCAAAAAACAACCTTCCACCTTCACTCACTGCTTTCTACTATCAAGCCAATTATGTATCAGATTAACCAGCTCTCTCTGGATCCCATGTAATCTAACCTCTCAAACTAACCTTGTCAGGACTTTGCTAAAGTCCTTATAACCATGTTTACCACCCTGCCCTCAGCAATCTCAGGGTTACCTCTTCAAAAAAAAACCTTCCCTTTCCTGGCAGTCATCCAGCTGCCAACGGCTTATACCTTCAATGTGATCACCTCACCAAAACTCCTATCCATCATATGCAATGCATCCCAGAGAACACTAAGCATATCCAGCTCCAGCTCTCGTTCCTTGACACAGTCAACTAGCTGTATGCACTCCCCACAGGTGAAGTCACCAGGGACACTGGAAGTTGCCCTAATCCCCGACTTCCAGTAGTAACACTGTCTTTCTTACCACTCCAACTACACCTACTCTGTAATTACCTCAAAATCCAACAACTTACCTTCATTACTTCCCTTGTCATTCTTTGAAAGATTTATTGCTGTCTCAATAACAAATAACAGCAATTGCTCATCTTGCTCTCACTGCTCATCTCGCACTCAGTGCAGCCATAAGAGGTTAATCTCACCAATCTACGCATCTATTAACCTTTCGCATTCACCTCACTGCCTATTGTCAGATTAACTAGGACAAACTCTTTCCACATCTTATGGAATTCACCATTCAATTTTAAATAAACCTTTGTCAACAGTTTACATCAACTTACAGCCCAGATATACTTCAGAAAATATTCAACTCTGCCCTTTATCAGTACAATTACAAATACTTACACTGATTTTTTTCCCAATAAAATAGACCGACTATACTCTTCTGGATAGCCTTCCTTCTTACATCCTATACAAGAACAAAATCTCTGACTGTACCTCAGCTGAGAGATCCTAATCATAAATAATCTTATTTACATTTGCTCCCTGGTTGGAGAGGAGTGGAGTAATGATGGCGATAAACAACAACTCCTTTGCTTGCACCTTTGGAAACAGCTCTATTTCCATCTTTATTTTTCCCTTTCAGGGCTCTTTTGAAGACCCTGACCTGGAGCTACACACTGACTTCTGTTCTTTGCAGGAATGGGACCTGCTCTCAGGGTTTCACAACTGGCCGTTGTTTGGCACGCCAAAGGCTCAGCCTAAGAGTCCAGCTTGGATTTGGAAGCCTAGGATCTCAGGACTCTGGAGATAGGAGGATTGAAGGTCGGCGTCACAGCAGGAGACCCATGTGTTGTCGGGGGAGTCAAAATATCTATGGCTGTGTGCCTGGAGACCGGGGATCTTTGAGATCTTCAGGCACAGAGCTCAAAGAAAGTGATGTAACGGACCTTTAACACTGTAAACCAGTGAGTTGTTTATTATGTCTCCCCACTCGCTGGGAAAACAGACACCTCCTTCTCCCTTATTGGGGGGGGGGGGGCAGGGGAGAGAGGGAGCCTGTGGTACATTGTATACCGGGTAAAACATTTAGTCTTTGGGGTAACTACAAGTCTGTGTCTTTGCTATTACTTTGCTCACACTGAGTGCTCGGTGGCGGTGCTGATGCTCTTTTTTGCCTGTGGGGGGTGGGGTATTGTTGCTTTCTGCTGCTTACACGTGGGAAGGAGGGGAGCTGGGTGGGACTTTGGGGTTTTAACAATTAACTGTCATTCATTCTTTGGGGCACTCTATTTTCGTGGATGGTTGCAAAGGAAAAGCATTTCAGGATGTATATTGTATACATCCTTTAAATTGAACCTTTGGTCAACAAGGTTTTATTTTGAATTTTTCATTTTTTAAAATTGCTCCACAGATTTACCCATCCTCCTTCACTCCTCAACCTTAAAACCTCTTCACATATGCAATCACTACTACTATCAATACTTTCTGATATCTCAAAGCTCTGGATTGCTCTTTAAATCCTACTACTTTTTCTTCTTTCAAGAAATACATAACTTCTATTTAACCAAGTTTTAACAATCCATCTTGATATTTCCTTCATTGTTCGGTATCATGCTTTAATTGTTTGCAAAATCCTTCGGGTGTTTTGTGACATTAACGCAGCAAACAAATTAATTTGTCTTTATTCAAGTAGTGACTTCCAGCAAAATTAGCTTCCTCACTGCTGCCCTCACTTAGCTGCAGATTTGATTAGTGTTCTGTATTCTTCAGTCCCATACCAGCAGCGTTTTCTGTCTCTCATTGCCGCAAATTGGGAACAATTTGCAACAAAGATGCATGCACTTCATGACATACATAGGCAAAGGATAATGTGACCCAACTTAATTCACTCTGCTGAATCAGAAAGTTACATTTTGTGGAAGCTCATGCATAATTTCAAGATTAAATAAACTCTGGAGACAACAGGAAACTAAATAGATGTCACAATGAGGCAGCTGTAGTTTCCTAGGTAGCCAAATCAAGTTGGGACAAAGCACTGGATACAGCAAGTAGCCATTTTTGAGTGAGTTCCATATCATGCAATAAGTGCCACCTGCCTGAATATTGTTACATTTGTAAACAATACAAATCTGAGATTCAATTTTCCCTCTGGCAACAAAATACTCGGCAGGAGTACAGAAACGGGACAGAATCCCGGGCGCTGCCAATTAGCTGATTATTTGTGTAACAGATTTTCCCCCAAACCATCAGACTACCAACCTACTGACCTCTGCTGTGCCTATTGTCTTGATGAAGGTGATGAAGTTGATTTTTAAAGAACATATATTTAACACCTAAAATAATGGCTCACACTCAAAATAGTAACGGTAGGACAAGATAGTTTCCTGAAAGGCAACATTTAGCAAGTGTGAGATCAAGGTTCCTGATAAAATGAAATGTAGTGGAAAGCATTTCAATGGCTGGGGTCATATTTCACACAAAGAATAGTGGTTGTTGGAAATCAATCACTCCAGCTCCACCATTTGCAACTTCTCCACAACATACACAATTTCAGCTTCATGCAAAATTCAAAAAGTATTTAATTTAAAAATTCATTTCATTTACTATTTAAGATGGCAGAGTAGCGGTTAGCGCGACGCTATTACAGCTCAGAGCATCCTAGAGTTCAGAGTTCAGTTCCAGTGCTGTTCTGTAAGAACTCTCTGTATGTCCTCGCATGGAATGCATGGATTTTCCCTGGGTCCTTCGGCTTCCTCCCACGGTCCAAAGACGTATCAGGTAGGGTCATTGGCCGTTGTAAACTGCCCCATGATTAGGTTAGGGTTAATCGGATTGGCGTGGTTTGAAGAGCTGAAAGGCCTACACTGTGTTCCATCTTCCCCTTCTAATGCTCCATATTGAAATAATTTTTAAAAATTAATTACCTGCTTTCCAAACATCCAACCACCAGTGCAATTAAGTAACTTGGCATCGGAACCTACAGAAAAGTAGAATTACATTATAGAGTTTATATTTCGTTGCACTAGTTTCAGAAATTGGCAGACTTACTTAGAACAGTGACATTCTTTGATCAGACCATGTAAAATAAAATGCACTTTATTACTTTGATAATGAGGAAATCAATTATTATACCATAGAAAATGTATCTATTGCTAACTGAACTTACACAAAAGTTTACATCCTAAGTGGATTCACAGGATATTCACAAGTGGGACACGTGAGTGTACCACTGGAAGTAAGAATAGGAGACATAGCACTGGAACTTTTAATAGTGTTGGTGGAATTACCCAGGGAGAAGAAACATATCTGATTATACAACAAAAGCGGGGCTTTGTTTTCAACCAGTGAATTGTATAATTTAGCAGATGCCAACTGGCATGAATACAGATCCCAGCAGGAGAATATCAAGATAGAATATTCACAGTGCGTGCAATGTAGATAAAACTGGAGGAAATAAGCAAATTTTACTGCACAGAACTTCAAGAGCATTGGACAGTACAAACATGACTGCAGAAAGATGGGTGGCAGTGTGCGCATTCAAGGTCCAGATCCCAAACCACAGAAACAATAAGGGTTTCCCAAAAAAAAGAGGAAAATGTAGATAAGGTAATATAGAGTTTGGTACAATTAAGGGATACCAAGGCCAGTAGCCTCCACTAATAACTCACCCATATGGACAGTGAGGAAACCATATGGTGGTTGGAGGTCGACAATATACTATCGAGAGCTGAATAAAGTAACCCTGTTAACAGCCCCAGCTGCAGCAACTAACCTGGAGACAGTGGTCAAGCAGAATGAAAGAGCACAATGGTTCAAAGTTTAAGACAAATAATGGATTTTGGTCTATTCCACTGGAATGAGAGTGTCAATACAAGTTTGCATTTACCTTTCAGGGACAGCAGTATACATGGACTGCCCTACTACAGGGGTTTCATAATTCCTCATCTATATTTCATCAGTGCTTAGGGGAAGGGTTAAAACGGTTTTCAAAGCTTTGTGCAATACATAGATAATCTATTTCTGCAGACTGAAACCAAGTAGGAATACTATCAGCTATTGACAGAACTGCTGCAATTATTACGTGCATTGGGACTAAAGGTAAAAGCTAAAAAATTACAGGAGATGAAACAAATAGTTAGTTATTTGGAAGAAAGAGAAATTTACAAGCAAAGAGTAGAAGTGGTTAAGAAGCTGCCTATTCCCCTGAGACCTCAAAGAGCTGCAGTCCTTTCTGGGGCTGATAGGATACTCGAGAGATCACATTAATGGATTTTCCACTAAGGCAGCCCCTTTAATGGAGTTATTAAAAAAGAATGTGGCGTGGGAATGGAAATCAGAACACACCCGGGCCATCACAGCTCTGAAGCAAGTGTTAGCCATTGCGCCTGCTCTAAAAACCCAGAATCCAAATGAGCCATTCTCACTGGAGGTTGCTACAACTGTTACCATTCTCTCAGCAGTGCTATTACAGGAGACACATGGGAAGCTAAGATCAGTAGCATATGCATCACACATGCTCTCACCAGTAGAACAGAGGTATACTGTATGTGAAAAACACTTGTTAGTGGTTTTCTGGGCAGTACAACATTTTGCCTACATAAAAGGGATATATCCATTTTGCCTACATCCACTTACAATACTGACAGAACACACCCCACACAATTATTGTTAGATAGAAGGATTAAAAATGGTTCAGTAAGCCAAAGCAGAATTGCTAGATGGACATTGCTGCTGCAAGAGAGAAATATTAGCGTAAAGCGAGTAAACACAACCTCTATGTCAGCCAGTAACCTGGTATACCAAGGAAGTGAACATGAGTGTCAAGTTATGATAGCAAATGATCCCTAGGGACCATTTGCATCAAAACAAAAAGGAGGGGGTGGAAACAGTTCAGATAATGTCTGAGAACAAAGACACAAAGCGAAAAGAAAAACCCTATTTTAAAATATGGCTCATCAGTATAGGATGGTGAGAGGAGAACTGAGTGTGGCAAGCTAGGAGAGGATGAACATAGCCAGGAAAGTTGCCTAAAACCATGAGTGCACAGGCAGCTTAACTGGCAGCTGTAGCATATGTGGTTAGCTACCCAGAACAGTTCCCACTCGGGTCAGTCATACACGCTGATAGCATACATGTTTGTAACAGCCTCGCAGAACATTTGCCTCTATCTACTGCTTTATTACTATATAGATTTGAGGCAGCAAAGGTAAAAGAATAAAGTCATGAAGGTGAAAGCCCACTCTAAATTATCTCCTGAGGGTAATAGAAAGGCTGATGAATTGGCAAAGAAAGGTACTTTAATTGGCAGGAATGACAGCCATAGATTGGGGAGATTGGGAGGCAGAAGGAACAAGAGACTAAGGTTATGGATTTAATAGAGGAGCAGAAGAAAGAATTTTTTTAAAAATAGAAGGAGCAGGGTCTGAAATGTATAAAACGTACAAGGGAGTGTTTGTCAAAGATGGAGCTGTCCTTTATGAAGGAAAGCTTATGGTTCAAAAGAGAGGAAGAAACCAGATGATCCAATGGTACCATGATCTATGGGGACACCAGAGGTGCAAAAGCACCCTGGAAAAGATCAAAGAAGTGGGCTGGTGGCTCAAGATGAAGGATGATGTGGAGCAAAACTCGCTTGATCTGTGCATAACAATATCCTGACAGAAAGGCAAAGAAATGACCCCTTCAACACATCAGACCAGTGGAAGGTCCTTGGACTAATTTGCTGATAGATAATATTGGTTTTACACCACCTGCCCCAGGAGTGTACAAATATATTCTGCTAGTAATAGATAACTTTATGAAGTGGGCAGAACCTTTCCCGGCTAAGACAAACACAGCACAGGCCACTGCAAAAATCTCATTGGAAAGGATATTCGCTCGCTGGGCACGACTCAAGAGTATCGAATCGGATCAAGGCACACACTTCACAGCCCAGATAATGCAAGATGTCATGGCACTTTTAGAGATCAAGCAAAGATTTCATATACCCTATAGACCAGTCTAGTGGAATTGTAGAAAGGATGAATCGAACACTAAAAAATATGACTGCAAGAATGGTGCAACATGGAACATGGCAGGTAGTTTTGCCTTGTGTCTTGATGATTATAAGTAATACAGTGGTATCTTCAACAGGTTACACCCCTTATAAACTCACAACCGGAAGAGACATGAGAAGATTGGAGTTGTTAGGATTAGATTTGTCAGAACCCAAAATCGGTGGAATTGTGTCAGAAAAGCAGGTACAACAATTGGTAGAGACAGTGAAAGAGGCCAATTACATAACAGCCCACCAAATAGGAAAGAAACAGCAACATTGTAAAATCTACTTTGACTCAAAAGTCAGTCCCATAGAATTAAGCCCAGGACAAAGTGATGATTAGGACACACTAGCACCCCATTTTTAAATCCAAGCTTTGCAGGGTCCCATGAAATTACAGACAAAGCATGCCCTTCAGTGTACAAAGTACTAACTTCTCCAGATAAAAATGGGTGGTACCACACCAACCAGCTGAAACTGGTGGGGAGAAACAGGAATGTTATCACCATTGGCACACAACAATTGATGTACATGATGGCCTCGATTTGGGAGACTTGAGGATGGAAAACTGTTCCAAGAAGATGGGAACAGGTCCTATCAAGGGGGTGATTTTCAGTTCCCTTGTCCTGAAAACCAGGGGAGCTTTGTCAGAAAATCAAAAGGAAAAGGGAAATATGCCAGTGTTCATTTCACCTATCCAGAAAGAAAATTGGATGAGGAAAAATGGGCGCCTTAAGTCCAAAGACAATAGGGAGTCCAGTTTGGATGGTCTAGAAAAACAAACAGAAAATATGGACTAAAAATAATTTAAGATATAAACCTAAAAATATGAGCAGAAATTATCCTTGTATGTTACAGATTTAATTCAACATGGAGAAAATAATGTATTTCGTTGTAATGGAATTAACCATAACTGGGGCCTTTTATCCATATTGCTTCAGAGACGGTCCCTGGACAAACCCGACAACAGTGAAGCCATTGCTTGGAGAATACTCAGTGAACAAAAATCTTCTCAACGGACACGGGCAGTGCGGGCTAACAAAGGAAAAACTGAGGATTCAAGTTTGTATTATAATGGGGTAGATGGCTTGACATGTGTGGACAAAACTACATATTTCAGAAGGTACAAAGGTACAGTTCCTATGCAGTAAAATTCTAGATGTCACATTAATCAGTATCCCAGAGGGGATAATCGTAAGTCAGTCTGTAGGTCCAATTATTGAACAGCCTTCAGGTAATGGTGGCCATGATAAGATTACAGTTCTGTGGGATCACACATGTGAATATTGAGTGGAGTAGTGATCTACACTACCCCACTCAATATTTGAGTACATTGGCGAAATTCATCCGTGGGTGAGAATAGTATCGCATGCTGCTGTAATTAAGCACTGATAATTGTAATGCCCAATGTATATCAAATGAGAAGGTGGAAAGCTGAAACAATGGAAAAATAGAGGACAATACTTTCATGAAGCAGCACAGATGATTGTCAGTCTAAATTTAGTTAGTAAATGTTATTACTTATAGAATACAAGCGTTGCACATCTACTGAGAATCCATGGCAGTCAGCTGAATGAGACGAGGAAAATGATCTTAAGATAATTATCTTTGGATCAAAAGGAGGGAAATGTTGGGCATAAGGAACTAAAGTCTACAAATTAGTGGATTTGATAAATCAAGGACCAGGGGTGATTCTTGTAACGCTCCCTAGCCACCCTTTTTATTCTTGAGATTTTCCTTAACCTTACCTGCCAGATACATCTCATACGCTCTTTGTTTTCCCGATTCCCTCTTGTATATTCCTAATCTTTATATAATCAAGGGATTAAACAGATCTCTGACACATCTCAATCTATGCTTCCTTGCTGAAGGGTCTCAGCCCGAAACTAATCTTTTCTATGGATGCTGCATGGTCTAATGAGCTACTCCAGCATTTTGTGTGTGTATACTCTTCTCTAGTTCTGCTCTAGTTTAGGGCCCTAACACCAGTATACCTTTTCTATCCTTTTCCATCACCATCTTAAAACATGGAATTATGTTTGCTTGAGCCAAAGTGCTCCCTTGACTGCCGCCTTGGTTAGTTACCCAGCTCATTCCTCAGCAGGAAGTCCATTGCACCATGTGAATCAGCAAACTTTCCTGGATACATTTCACAATTACTAATCCATTAAGGCCTTAAGCACTCTGTATGATTCATTCAATACTGGGGAAATTAACATTTCCCACTAACACAACCCTGTTATTATTACAACTATGAACAGTTTCTCTACACATTGCTCAAGTTCTTGCTGACTATTTTGAGATCCATAATACAGCACCACTAGAGTGACACTTCCCTTCTTGTTACTCCTTAGACAACTCCAAGTTTGTCATCTCTAAGAACTATGACATTTCCCTTAATCAAGAAAGCAGCACCCGGGGGGCGTCACGTGATGACGTAGGATCGAGACGTTGGGAATCCAGCTCCCTCGTAAAAAGTAATGAAATAGGGTTTAAATGAAGAAGAGTTAACAAATATCTACTAGAAACTATTTATAAGTCACTCAGGATTATCTTTTGATATGGCTCCTAAACCGAAACAGAAGAAAGCTACTACTTCGAAGACTGCGCAAATCGGCGGGGAAAAAGGCCTAACCGTCTCGGCAAAGCCTCGGACTCAAGTTGGATCTCCTCCCGGCGAAGTGCATGGCACTTCTGATGATGCGGGACAGGAAGCTGCAGCAATGTCGGCGGTCTCCAAGAAGAAACGGCAAGAACAACGCATGCGCGAAGGAACAAGTATGCATGAACAGATATTAACAAAACTACAAATCCCAACTACGGCTGGAAGTGAATCGGAAGTGAAATCAGACTCTTTGGGAAATTCAGAGGAAGAAGAGGAAAAGAAGGAGATTAAAGGAGACATAAAAGATATCCTGATATATATTATGAATGAATTAAAAGCTATAAGGATGCAGAATACACTCGATAATGCGGTGGAAAAACAAAAGAAGGTGGATAATAAAGTTAAAGCGATGGAAGTAAAAGTGGAAGAAAACACTGAAAGAATAGATAAGATAGAAGACAATAATCTTGCCTGGACAAAAGAAAGAAAACAGATGTTGGAAAAAATAGATGCACTTGAAAACTCTAGTAGATGAAATAATATCAAAATTGTTGGTCTTATGGAAGGTACAGAGGGAGAAAATCCAATAAAATTCTTTCAAGAATGGATTCCGAAAATTTTGGAAATGAAAGAAGGAAGCCAAGTAATTGAAATTGAAAGAGCACACAGAGCTTTAAGACCAAGACCTCAACAAGATCAAAATCCAAGATCAATTTTGATAAAATGCTTAAGGTACCAAGATAAAGAAATGATCCTGAAGGCAGCTACTCAAGGTGCTAAAAAGAGAAATGGGCCATTGATAATAGAAGGGAAAAGAGTTTTTTTTTAATCCAGACATAAGTTACGATCTTCTGAAGAGGCGGAAGAAATTTAATCCAGTGAAAAAATCTTTATGGGAAAAGGGCTATAAATTTTTAATGAGCTACCCAGCAAAATTGATAATTTTCCTGGATAATGAAGAAAGAAGATTTTTCGTTGACTATCGGAAAGCGGAGAAATTTGTACAAGAATTACCTGATCTCCACGAAGAGAAGTAAAGAATTATAGAAATGAAATGGACTAATGATGAAGACTGAAACAAGGTTGGACTTGACGGACATTTATAAAAAAAATAGTTGAGGAGTATTAATTGGGAGTAGAGACATTAATTATTTTCTTTTTTTTCTTCACTAATATATTTTCTTTTTTTTTGCGGGGGAGCTGGAAGAGCTCCTGATCGATGGCTGCGAGTTTCACGTGTACAATCATGGCGATTGCCATGACCCGTAAAATGGGGGGGGGGTAATGTTGTGTTCTTTTTATTCGCAACATTAGTGGGGGGGTACTTTGTTTTTTTTTCTTATATATTAGTTATCTTTCTTCTATTTTTCTTCTTTTTTGCCTCGATGGTTGGGGAGAAACTCATAGCAACATGGAGAATTTTAAAAAGTTCCCAAGGTATTATGAATGATTAATTTACTTAATTTTTTAAAGTTTTAATGTTAATGGAATTAATGGACCTGTGAAAAGAAAAAGAGTTTTAACATATGTTAAGAAAATGAAAGGAGATATAGCTTTTTTCCAAGAAACACATTTAACAGAAACAGAACATAACAAATTAAAGAGGGATTGGGTTGGAAATGTCATTGCAGCTTCATTTAATTCAAAATCGAGAGGAGTTGCAATTTTGGTTAATAAATCTTCACCAATTAAAATACAAAATGTAATAATTGATTCTGTGGGGAGATATGTGATTATACATTGTCAAATTTTTTCAGAATTATGGACTTTTATGAACATTTATGCACCAAATGAAAATGATGCAAAATTCATACAAGAACTTTTTTTGAACTTGGCTGATGCACATGATAAAATATTAATAGGTGGAGATTTTAATTTTTGTTTAGATCCAGTTTTGGATAGGTCAACTAAAGTTGCTACAAAATCAAAAGTAATAAAACTAACTTTATCATTAATGAAAGATTTAAACCTGATTGATATATGGAGAAAAATTAATCCAAGAGAAAGAGATTATTCATTTTATTCAAATAGACATAAAACTTACTCAAGGATTGATTTTTTTTATTATCAAAAAATATTCAAGATAGAGTGAAAAGTGTGGAATATAAAGCAAGAATACTGTCAGATCATTCCCCCTTGATAATGACAATGATAATGATGGATAAGGAGGAATCGATTTATAGATGGAGATTTAATTCAATTTTATTAAAACGTCAAGATTTTTGTGATTTTATGAAAAAACAGATACAATTTTTTTTGGATACAAATTTACATTCAGTTGAGGATAAAATTGTATTATGGGAAGCGATGAAAGCATATTTAAGGGGTCAGATTATAAGTTATACATCTAAAATTAAGAAGGAATACATGGCAGAAATAGATCAATTGGAAAAAGATATCATAAAGTTAGAAAAAGAATCTCAAAGATATATGACAGAAGAAAAACGAAGACAACTTGTTAATAAAAACCTACAATATAATACACTCCAGACATATCGTACAGAAAAGGTAATTATGAGAACTAAACAGAAATATTACGAATTAGGTGAAAGATCACATAAAATTCTTGCTTGGCAGTTGAAAACAGAACAGGCTTCTAAAACAGTAAATGCAATTAGAACAAGTGTAAATAAGGTTACTTATAAACCTTTAGAAATTAATGAAACTTTAAAAAAATTTTATACTGAACTATATCAATCAGAATCACAAAACAAGATTGCTGAGATAGATAAATTTATCACAAATAACCCTTCCAAAATTAAATTTAGAAGAACAGAAAGGATTAGATATGCTCTTTACATTAAAAGAGGTTGAAGAAGCTTTAGGATCACTTCAGAATAATAAATCCCCAGAAGATGGTTTTCCTCCTGAATTTTATAAAAAATTTAAAGATTTATTAATTCCTCCTTTTATGGAATGAATATACCGTGGAAAGAATGCATAAACTCCCAAAATCTTTTTTAACAGCGATCATAACTGTATTGCCAAAAAAAAGATAGAGATCCTTTAAAACCAACATCATATAGGCCTATTTCTTTGTTGAATATAGATTATAAAATAATAGCAAAAATTTTATCTAATAGAATATCTAAATATTTACCAAAATTAATACATATGGATCAAACAGGTCTTATTAAAAACAGACAATCAATGGATAATATAACCCGGTTACTTAGTATAATTCATTTGGCACAAAAAAGAGAGGAAATGAGTGTGGCAGTTGCTTTGGATGCAGAAAAAGCATTTGATAGATTGGAATGGGATTTTTTTATTTAATATTGGAAAAATATGAGTTAGAAAAATCTTTTATACAATAGATTAAAACCTTAAATACTAATCCTCAAGCTAAAGTAGTTACAAATGGTCAGATTTCAACACCATTTTGCTTAGCAAGGTCAACTAGACAAGGCTGCCCATTATCACCTGCTTTATTTGTATTGGCAATAGAACCAGTAGCTGAATTAATTAGAACAGATTCAGACATTGGGGGCTTTAGCGTTAATCAAGAAGAATATAAGATTAATTTATTTGCTGATGATGTTTTGATTTATTTAACAAACCCATTGCAATCTTTGCAAAGATTATCTTTTAGATTGGAAGAATATGGGAAAATATCAGGGTATAAAGTAAATTGGGATAAAAGTGAAATTTTACCCCTTACCAAAGGAAATTATAATCAATGTCGATTAGTAACTCAATTTCGATGGTCAATAAATGGGATAAAATATTTAGGTATTAGAGTTGATAATGATGTAAAAAATTTATATAAACAAAATTATTTGCCATTATTTAAAAAAATAAAAGAGGATCTTGATAAATGGATGATGTTACCAATAACATTAATAGGTAGAGTTAATGCTGTAAAAATGAATATATTTCCTAGATTGCAATATTTATTCCAAACTTTACCAATACAATTACCTCAAAAGTTTTTTCAAGAACTGAATAAATATGTAAGGAAATTTCTTTGGAAAGGAAAGATGTCAAGAATATCATTGGAAAAATTGACATGTAAATTTGATTTAGGAGGGTTACAACTTCCAAATTTTAAGAATTATTATAAAGCAAATCAACTTAGATTTATTGCGTCTTTTTTTGATGAAGAAAAACCGGCATGGATTAGAATAGAATTAGATAAGATAGGAGAAAACATACCAGAAGATTTTATATATAAATGGGAATCCAAATGGATACGGGAAAAAAAAGAATCTCTTATATTAAGACACTTGATTGATTTATGGAATAAGGTAAATATGGATGATGAGATAAAGAAATCTTTATTAGCAAAAAGAACTTTAATTCAAAATAGGCTTATTCCTTTTACAATGGATAATAAACTTTTACATAATTGGTTCCAAAAGGGGATTAAATATATAGGTGATTGTTTTGAAGGAGGTATATTGATGTTGTTTGATCAATTAAAAAAATAAATATCAAATATCAAATAACACTCTTTTCTGTTATTTTCAATTAAAGGCCTATTTAAGAGATAAACTGGGTCAAACAATGTTGATGCCAAAACCTAGTGAAATAGAAATAGTAATTCAAAAAGGAAAAATTAAAAAATTTACATCTTGTATGTATAATTTGATTCAAAAACAGAATTAAATCAGGAATTCATAAATCAAGACAAAAATGGGAATCTGATTTGAATGTTAAAATTGATAGAAAAAACTGGTCAAGATTATGTTTTGATAGTATGAGAAATACAATAAATGTTCAACTTAGATTAATACAATATAATTTTTTACATAAATTATATATAACACCACAGAAAATAAATAGATTAAATTCAAATACGTCTGACCAATGTTTTCGATGTAATCAAGAAATTGGTACTTTTTTTTTACATTCTACCTGGTCTTGTCTTTTAGATTCAACCATTTTGGATAAATCTAAGACCTTTATTGGAACAAATTACTGGCGTACAACTCCCACATAGTCCAGTATTATTTTTATTAGGAGACATTGAAGGGACAATACCGAAACTTAAATTGAATAAGTATCAGAAAAAATTTATTAAAATTGCATTGGCAGTAGCCAAAAATGTTATCGCAGTTACTCGGAAATCTGATTTATATTCAACTATTGATTGTTGGAATAATGAAATACATAGTTGTATTCCACTTGAAAAAATTACATACAATCTAAGAAATGAATATGATATATTTTTGAAAATTTGGCTCCCATACTTACAAAAGATAGGATTAAATACATAGGTCCTTTGAAGATAAAATTATAAAGTAATTGGGGAAAGTAAAAATAAATATTAAAACTATTTTGAACTCCATGGAGCATGTGGGGATCCTCCGATATCCAGGCAATCTTTCTCTTCTTTTTTTTCTTTCTTTAGATAAGGGTTAAGGGGGGGAGGGGGGAGGGTTAATATTATTTTTCTCACTATTTTATCATCACATTTATTCTTTGTAATTTTCTAAAATTTAATAAAAATTAAAAAAAAGGAGGCAGCACCCCTTTCTCACTTATCTGTATCTCTCATTTATCTGTATCTCTGTCATATCTGTAAACTAGATAGAGCTGCCAGTCCTGCCCTTCTCGCAGCGATATTTTAGTTATAGCTATAACATCCCAGACCCCAGAACTAATCCACACCAAGTTCATCCATTTTACCGTTCAGTTTTGTGCACTGAATAAATGCAGCTTAACGGAGTATCCCTTTCCTAATTACAAGACTTGCTTGTGCCTTCTGTTTCATCCCTTAACAACAACTCAGAGTCCCCCCCCCACCACCAATATTGTTTCTACCTTCCTATTTTACACCAAACTTCCCTGCAAGGACATTAGTCCCTCTCTGGTTCAAGTGCTACCTGTCGCTCTTGTATAAAACAGATCTGAATGGTCCAATATACCAGCTCATCAGCCTCAAATTTATCTGGTCTACCTTTCAATCCCTGACCTCACTTACACATGGCACTGTGACCATTATCTCCAAGGTCCTGCTTTTTACTAAACACCCTTTACTCATTCTGCAACACATGGTCTACCTATGTTGATTGTACCAGTGTGTAGCTCGGCCTCTGGCTAACCGTCCTCCCACTATAGAATTTCCCACAGCTGCTCAGAGGTTTCCTTGATCCTGACACCTGGGTGACAACACAGCATTCCGGCATTTCTTCTGCAGCCACAGAACCTAACTATTGAGTATCTATCACAATCACTGTCTCTCTGCACCCTTCTCCTCTGAGCCTCAGAGGCAGAGACCCGCTACTAGCCCCTTAAAGATTATTCCCCTTGACAGTATCCAAAGAGATATGCCTGTTAGTGAGGTTTTGCTTACTCTCCTTGTTTTTCCTGGTAGTCACCCATCTAACTGACGCCTGCATCTTGGATGTGACCACCTTAGAAAAAAAAAATCCTATTTATTATGTTCTCAGATTGATTCACCATTTTGCCTAGATAATCCATCTTTGAAGAAATATTAATTTGTCAGTCTTAAATACAATTTGCAGCCACCTGGATACAGTAGCCAAGAAAGCCAACCAGCACCTCTAGTCCCTCAAAAATCTAAGGAAATTAACCAGGTCCACTATGACTCCTATGAACTTCTACTGATGTACTATATAAAGAATTCCATTTAGATGCATCACAACTTGATACAAGAATTATGAACACAGTCCAGTCCATAATGCAAACTAGTCTCTTCTCCATTAATTGTCAATACTTCCCATTTCCTTGGAAAAAAACAGCCGGCATAATCAAATTATCAATGTACTGATGTGATAAAATTACCTGTATGATCAGCATATGCTGCATTTTTTTCACCTTTCACCTCAATGTCCTTATGTATGGAATGATCTGTCTGGATGGCAAAGTCTTTTTTAATATGTTCGTTGCAGGATCAATATGTATAACTTGAGAAATTTGACTGTATGTGTATGTGAATGGTACAGAGAGCATTGGTTCAAGCACAGTTGATAGGACTATGCAGAATAATAGTTTGGCATGGACTAGATTAGTGCTTTATATCTCTGTGGTAGAGCAGCACATGACAATAAATAAAAATCACAAATATAAAGAATTTCAGGGACTTTTCAACTCCTTTTGTCAACAAACCTAATTTAGTCATCAGTAGCAGAGTTGTTCAGCTGGTCATGGGTTCAAAATTTCCTTCCACATTGTTGCAGAATCTCTATTGAAATGAATGGATTTGTATTTCCTGTGCCAAGCCAGTTAGGCAGAAGGCACTTGTTCCATCTTGGCTGTGCAGAGCCAATATTGAAGTGTAACTCTGAAAATGCTAGTGAAACCAGTACAATCAGAACTAGGTCTTTGAAGGGATGTCACCCGTTGTAGAAATGCCTGAGTCATTCAATTTTTCAGATATCCCAAAGTGCTTCATTTGCCTGTTATGCAGTCAGCAAGTCACTTTTGTGTCTATATTTAAACACATCAGATTAATTACAGTACATTTGGGTTCTTTTTCTGATCTTGCACAACCTTGCTGATGTTCAAATTATGAGCAACACTATCCCAATGACAGAATCCCAAACCCGATTTCCATATACTAGTTTTTAGCCACTCTCATCCCAAAAGCTACCTAATTCAACATATACACAGTTTCCCAAATATAGTGACAGTTTTAAGTACCATTGAAGTTCAGTGCTTCACAAGTCTGATTGTACGAAATCAGTACAATCAGTCCGATTGCACTAAAGTAAAACATTTCAACTCTTTACGGAGTGAGCTTGCTGTGAAATGTTACATATCCCATTACTTACAGTTTGCCGAAAACAATAAATCTTTCTACTGTCATCAAGATCATCAGGCATTTCTCCATCTCTGTTAGCACTCATAAGAGCAACCAATTCTTTTGGAACAGATACCTAATAGGAAAAGAGTGTTCACATTCATCAGTCACTTTGAACGTATTCTTACAAACATTTTCCTCACTCAGCTTTAATGATACCTACAAACGGTACTTACATTACACGCTTTCAGTGCTGCATTCCAAATAAAATTTCAACAAAATCCTGTCCTCTCATGACTTTTATTAAAAGCAATTTTTAAAAGGGCTTAAGAACTGTTAGACCTTGGAATTTATGTACACTTTTGAAAGAGTTGATTATTGCTTGAAAATACTGGACTTTCGACTGCACAAATAGTTGCAAGGGGTAAAAGGAAAGAAACATTGCTGCCCTTAATATATTGTCATTGAAATGGTGTTTATTCTGAGCAATATGAAAAACATCAGAGCCACTGAAACTAAGAGATTTACCAAAAGCATCCAGATATCCTGTTTTTTTGGAATGAACACAGAAGCCAAAGAAAAATGAGAAAATATCCGAATAGCTTGAGCATTCTTTTTATAGAACTTTACCAAAACAAGGAAAGAAATGAATCAAACCCAGACAGCCATCATAACACTGAGTACAGAAAGTATAACCGAGGAAAATTACTAATTCCCACATATTCTTAAATATCTACTCATTCTTGGTTGGTTTTTGAAAGCAATTTTCTGGGACAGATTACTTTCTCAACATTTTGCTTTCCAGTCATATTGGACTATGAGAAAATAAAATGTAGCTGAAGCCTAAATTGCATAAATTGAGCAAAAAAAGTAGTAAACAAGCCAGCACCCTGATACTAACAAAAACATACTTCACCTCTTTTATAGAAAGTTAAGTACCCACCCTTGAAGTGCAATAGCACCAGTGTTGCTAATTCCCTACTCTTAATACTCTGGGTGCCACCATTGACCAAAAACTCAATTGGACCAGCAATACAAATACAGGTATCCCCCACTTTTCGAAAGTTCACTTTACACCACTTTTATGAAAGACCTACATTAGTACTACACTAGAAAGAAATCAGAAGAGGATTTTCGTTTTTACGTGAAAGGCGAAAAGCAAAAATAGCGTTCAACGTTTGTTTTGCAGCGAGCCATTATAGAGGCAGCGAGCAGTTGGGTTTGTGGAAGTTGACATAGATGATGTTGAAGAGGTTTTGGCATCCCATGACCAAGAACTGACAGGTGAAGAGCTGATGCAATTGCAAGAGGAAAGGATAAGTGAAGTCGTCCAGGAACTGAACGTGAAGCACTTGCATGAGATTTTCACTATGATTGACAGTGCTGCAATGATTGCAGAAAAGTATGACTTTAACTTTGAAAGGGCACGTAGGTTTAGGGCAGGTTTGCAGGATGTTTTGAGTGCTTACAAAGAACTGTATGATAGAAAAATGCGCAAGGCTAAGCAGTCAAGCATACTGTCATATTTCAAGCCTTCCACATCAGCCACAGCAGACGACGAACCTCGACCTTCAACATCGAGGCACGCAGACATAGAAAGTGTAGGCGTTAGTGACCTGCCTGCCCTGTTGGATTCAGATGATGATGAGACCCTAACCCTAACACCACCCCAACCTCCGACGACTCAGCCTAACACACCATCACCACCTCTCAACCTCCCAGTGTGCTCGCTGTCTTCCCAATTCGAGTAAGTGAAACTACACTGTACATACATTATTTCTACTTTATATAGGCTGTGTATTTATCATATCATTCCCGATTTTACTATATGTTAGTCTTATTTTAGGTTTTGTGTGTTATTTGGTATGATTTGGTAGGTTATTTTTTGGGTCTAGGAACGTTCAAAAAATTTTTTCCATATAAATTCATGGTAATTGCTTCACGCCATTTCGGCTTATGAAAGGTTTCACAGGAACACTCTTTCAGATAGCGGGGGAAACCTGTCACAAGAATAGGCTGATATCCTATAGTGCGGAACTCTTCTCTAGTAAGGACCTCCCACCATTTGCAAGGCACAAGTTTGAAGTGTAATAGAATAACTCTCAAACTGACTGGATGAGTGTAACTCCAAAACCTCAACAAGCTTGATACCAGACAGGAAAAAAAAGCAGCCCGCTCAATTCTACCTCATTAACTAGACTATATGTCTACAGGGTGCATCATTCCCAACATGCACTGCAGTTACTTGGCAAACCTGCAACCTCTAGGGCATCAAGTATATAGGAACCTGACATCTGCAGATTCCCTTTAAATTGTAGAAATATATATGTTCCAAAATACTCGGCTTCCCCAAAACACTAAGTACTTTTCCTAGAAGGACACCACCACTATCTCTTCCAAAGAGCAACTAGGACTGGGCAATAAGTGTTGGCCAAACTATCAATGGCCAGATCTCAAAATAAAATTAAAATTGGCCAGTACATCTATTTTATGCAGTTACATACCCGTGCAAAGTAAGTACTTTTCACAGATGGAGTATCCTGGCAAGGCACCATACTTCTGCAATGTATAGCCTATAAGGGGGGAAAAAAAAACAAAATTTATAATGTCATGTCCTTAATACAGAGCTTTAATAGATCAAGTGAATATAGGTGCTGGTTTATAGGTGTTACAAGACATTATTCCAAATGTTTATGATTAAGAACTTTCAAGCAAAATCACAGCCCAAAACAGTGTCATGCTGGAGGGCATCTGTCAAGGGTAACAGGACCTACAACATGAGAACCATTAAAATAAGCTAAAATGGACCAGTAGCAAGTCCAATTGGAAGTCATGCTTAAGCAGATTAGCATTTTCAGTAATGCTCCAGCTTTGACCAATTCGGTGTAACAATAATAAACCAAATAACCAGAAACTTACCTCTTTCACATATCACCCTCCTTTCATGCATATGCCACACAGCAATAACTGCTCTCCACAGAAGAATTAAATAAACAGCATACTTGAGTAAAACTCACTGTATTCTCCTTTATGACTGGCTCATTGTACTGAACGTTATAAAAGCTTTACTTCATTTTATATTGGCACAAGATATTTCAGTTGCCTGGAGCAAAACTACTGCCTTTACCCAAAAAGATTAATTTTTAGTCTCTATAAGTTCAAGCCCAACTTTGGAGCAAAAACTAAGCTGTTATAATAGCCTACATGGAATACACCATAGTTGGCAGATGGAAACCAAAGATTCTGTGGAAAGGTGTTCTGACAAAAAGAATTGTTTAGATGTGGCTGCGGCCTGACATGGTTCCTGCTCTGTATTTCACTTTTGTACATTCTTGCCATTATATTTTGTCTGTGTTCTCAGTCTTTAACTGTTTTAATTCACTTTGACCAGATATCCTTACTTACCCCTTATCCCCATGGTCATTTCTACTCAGTGACATTTCTCCCTCCCCTTCCCCCACCCTGCTTGCATCTCATCGAGCTTCTTGTCTTCCCTTCTCTGTGAAGAAAGATCTGTTCAAAATATTATCTGCTTTTCTTCCCACAAACCTAGACTAACTTGCTGAGTAGTTTCAGCATTTTCAGGTTTGCCCAACACTATTCACTCAATCAGCACCACCAGACATAATCATTCATTTACTTGTTATTTGTAGAACTTTTGTGTACAAAACTGGTTAGAATATGTTCTTGTTTAAAAGCATTTTCCATTCAAATATAAATTTGGCTGTAAAAATGGTACAGTGATCCAGAACTTTATATGGTGCTATATAAAGAATGTGTTTATGCAAACAATAATTGTCCTTTAGTTATCATAATTTTTTAAATGCAAGAGATATACAGGTCTGTGATGACTATGATAATGTTGTAGCCGAGATATTAAACATACATTTGGTGCACAAAAGTTATATAATCTATTTGTTAGATGTTACTGACACTGTATTAGTTTCCACATGGAAATCAAGGGAAGAAATTGCTGCACCTTTGGTGATGAACTTTACATCCTCACTGGCCACAGGAGTGACGAATGAAGGGTGGTAAACATTATTCATTTGTTCAAGAGAGAAGGGATAACTTAGGAATTATAGACCAGCAAGTCTTACTTCAGTGGTGGGCAGATTGGAAGTAGCTTTTAGAGAAAGGATTTATGAGCATTTGGAGAAGCAGATTAGGGATAGCTAGTATGACATTGAAAGTTAGGTTATACCTCATGAGGCTGACTGAATTCTTTGAGGATGTGACAAAGCACACTGATGAAGACAGCAGTGGATGTCATGTAAATAGATTTTAGCAAGGCATTTGATAAGGTTCCTTATGTTAGGCCGATTTAAAAAGTCAGGTGCAAGGGATCCTGGAAAACTTGGCTTTGTGGATTCAGATTTGGCATGTCTATAGAAGGCAGAGGGTAGTTGTAGATGGACTGTATACTGCCCAGAGATTGGTGTCTAATATTATTCTACAAGGATCTGTCTTGGGACCTTTGCTCTTTCTTTTCTTTCTTTTCAAATCTTTTTATTAATTTTAAGAAAAACATAAGTAAAATATGAGTACAAAACATTTGAGAGTACACAATTAATAGATTAATTAAACAATCAGATATGTATTAATCAATATATAGTCTCCCAAACTCATAGTATTAATGTAAAGGAAGAAAAAGAGAAAAAGGAGAAAAAAAAAACCCCAAAAAACTAAGAGAATTAAAAAAAAACTAATAAAAAAAACTAACCAACATGGGCAATCGCATAATGTTAAATACATACAGTAGTGCCGATGACTCCGAACCTCCATCCACACAATTCAGGATAGTAACAATAAGGTTCAGGATCAGACCATTTAATTCATATGAAAATGTTGAATAATTGGTCTCCAAGTTTCCTCAAATTTAACTGAAGAATCAAAAACCACACTTCTAATTTTTTCTAAACTCAAACAGGAAATAGTTTGAGAAAACCACTGAAATACAGTTGGAGGGTTAATTTCTTTCCAATTCAGTAAAATAGATCTTCTAGCCATTAATGTAACAAATGCAATCATTCGTTGGGATGAAGCGGATAAACGCTTATTATCTATCATTGGTAGACCAAAAATTGCAGTAAAAGGATGTGGTTGGAAATTAATATTTAAAACTCTTGAAATAATATTAAAAATATCTTTCCAATAGTTTTGTAAACAAGGACAAGACCAAAACATATGGGTCAATGAAGCAACATCAGAATGACATCTATCACGGTTGGATTAACATAAGAATAAAATCGAGCAAGTTTATCTTTAGACATGTGAGCTCTATGTACAACCTTAAATTGTATTAGAGCATGTTTAGCACAGATAGAGGATGAGTTTACCAATGATAAAATTTTTTCCCATTGCTCAGTAGATATAGGACAATGCAATTCTTCCTGCCATTCCTTCTTAATTTTTTCTGATATATCTGGCTGTACATTCATAATCATATTATAAATGATAGCTACTAAACCCTTTTGACAAGGATTGAGAGCTAAAATTCTTTCTGTAATGTCCAATGGACATTCTTTCGAAAAAGACTTTAATTCATTATATAGAAAATTTCTAACTTGCAAATATCTAAAAAAATGGGTTTTAGATAAATTATATTTATTAGATAACTGTTCAAAGGACATAATGTTATCATCCAAAAACAGATCACGAAAACATGTTATACCTTTTGTTTTCCATAAAAGAAAAGCTTGATCTATAGATGATGGTCGGAAGAAGTAGTTAGATATTATAGGACTTGACAGCATAAACTTATTCAAGCCAAAAGATTTACGAAATTGAAACCAGATTCGTAATGTATACTTGACTATGGGATTAGTTATCTGTTTATTCATTTTGAGTAACGAAAAAGGAAGTGAAGATCCTAAGATTGAGATCAATGAGAAATCTTGCACAGATTTACATTCCAAATTTACCCATTATGGGCCAGCAACTGTAGTCGATTCTTGTGTCCAAAATATCAAATACCGTATATTAACTGCCCAATAGTAAAATCTTAAGTTTGGTAGAGCCAAGCCACCCTCCTTCTTAGGCTTCTGTAAATATTTTTTACCTAGTCTAGGATTTTTGATCTGCCACAAATATGAAGATATTTTAGAGTCAACCATATCAAAAAAAGATTTAGGAATAAAAATTGGTAATGCTTGAAACAGATATAGAAATTTAGGTAGTATCATCATCTTAATGGCATTAACTCTGCCTACCAAAGACAAAGATAGTGGGGACCACCTATTAGCAAGTTGCTTAATTTGATCTATTAAAGGTAAAAAATTAGTTTTAAATAAATCTTTATGTTTTTTAGTAATTTTAATACCTAAATAAGTAAAATAATCTGTAACAATTCTATATGGTACATGATTATAAATTGAAACATGCATATTTAATGGAAATAGTTCACTCTTATTAAAATTCAATTTATAACCAGAAAAATTACTAAATTGAGCAAGCAAAGAAGAAATAGCAGGAATAGATCTTTCAGGGTCAGATATATATAATAACAAGTCATCCGCATATAATGATACCTTATACATCGTCTCCCCACGGGTAATACCTAAAATATTGGGTGATTCACGAATGGCTATAGCCAAGGGTTCTAAAGCAATGTCAAATAATAAAGGGCTTAAAGGACAACCTTGCCTTGTACCCCGAAATAATTGAAAAAAAGGGGATCTTTGATTATTGGTAAAGACCGAAGCTAAAGGTTTATGATATATTAATTTAATCCATGATATAAATTTTGAACTAAAATTAAAATGTTGCAATGTATTAAATAAATATGACCATTCGACTCTATCAAATGCTTTTTCGGCATCTAAAGAGATGACACATTCTGGCATTTTAGATGAAGAGGTATAAACAATATTAATTAATTTTCTAATGTTAAAAGATGAATAGCGACTTTTAATAAATCCAGTCTGATCCTCAGAAATAATCCGAGGCAATATATTTTCTAATCTAATAGCCAAAATTTTACTAAAAATCTTAAAATCCGTATTCAGCAAAGATATAGGCCGATAGGATGCACATTCAGTAGGGTCTTTATCTTTTTTAAGAATTAAAGAAATAGAAGCTTCATAAAAAGATTGTGGTAGTTTGCCTATACTTAATGCATCTTTAAAAATTTTACAAAGCCAAGGAGAAAGTATGGAAGAAAAGGATTTTAAAAATTCTGCAGAAAAACCATCTGGACCCGAAGCTTTACCCGAGTTCATTGAAAAAATAGCCTTTTCTATTTCAGACTCCGTAATAGGTGTATCCAAAAATACACTATCCTCAACAGTTACTTTTGGAATATTCAATTTCCTTAAAAATTCATTCATTATAGAAGAGTCCTTAGTACATTCTGATTGATATAAGGAATTATAAAAATCTTGAAAGGCTTTATTTATCTCTTTATGATCAATCGTCAGAGTACCATCTTGTTTGCGAATCCTAGTAATCTGTCGCTTATCCAAAGCAATTTTCAATTGGTTAGCTAGTAATTTACCAGACTTATCTCCATATGTATAGAATTGAGCTTTCGATTTAATTAACTGACTTTCAATCGAGGAGGATAATAGTAAACTATGCTCCATTTGAAGTTCCACTCTTTCTTTATAAAGTTCTTTACTAGGGGTCAATGAGTAGATCTTGTCAATTGCCTTAATTTTATCAACTAATGTTAATATTTTAGAATTAGTTCGTTTCCTAACTCCAGCAGAATATGAAATAATCTGTCCACGAATATATGCCTTAAAAGTATCCCACAAAATTCCACTAGAGATCTCTGCTGTAGAATTTATTGAGAAAAACAAATCAATTTGCTGTTTAATAAAGTTGACAAAGTCAGAGTCCTGCAGTAAAACAGGATTAAACCTCCAACCTTTAGTACTAATATATGAATCCGTCATCTTAATAGATAACTTCAAAGGTGCAAGATCAGATATAGTAATAGAGTCATATTTACAATCCATAACATCTGTAAGTAAATGCTGATCAATGAAAAAGTAATCAATTCTTGAGTAATTATGATACACATGGGAAAAGTATGAGAACTCTTTGTCATTAGGGTGTAAAAAATGCCAAATTTCACAAATAGCTGAATCAATCATAAAAGAATTAATAAGAGAAGCCGATTTATTCGGAAGAGTTTGAGTGGGCTTGGATCTATCCATCAAAGGGTTTAGACAACAATTAAAATCCCCGCCCATTATCAATCTATATTGATTCAGATTGGGAAAGGATGTAAACAAGCATTTAAAAAATTCAGGACAATCAGTATTTGGAGCATAAACATTAACTAAAACAACTTTTTGATTAAAAAGTAAACCAGTAATAAGCAAAAATCTACCTTGCAGATCTGAAATTGTTTCATGATGTATAAAAGCAGTTGATGAGTCTATAAAAATAGAAACACCTCTCACTTTGGCTTGCGAATTTGAGTGATACTGTTGGCCCTTCCAAAACCTAAACAACCGCTGACTATCCACCTTCCTTACATGAGTCTCTTGTACAAAAATAACATTAGCATTCATTCTATGGAATACTTTGAATATTTTTTTCCGTTTGATCGGATGCTTTAAACCATTAGTATTCCAAGAAACAAAGTTAATAGTCTTATCCATATTGACAATATATATTACAGTTAACACATAAGTTTGAAAGAAAAGTGAACCCGGAAGAAGGAAGTAAGTTCAAGGGGAAACCGGAAGTCACAGCACTGCAGCCATTTTTGTAGTTTCATATAAGCCCATGAAATAAAACTAAGCAAAAAGCAAGCGAAAAAAAGAGAAAAAAGAAAAATCCCCCTCCCACCACCCTCAAAACCCCAGGAAAAAAGCCAAAAAGAGGCAAGCAAGCGATCTAATACTAAAATTACCCCCTTGTCTCAAGACGGCAACTCAAACATAACAAAGTTAAAAAAAATACAAACAACCCACATTATAAAAAAGGGTTGATATAACAAAAGTTAAAATATAAAATTAGTGTTATAAATGTATATAAACAAAAGGGTTAAAAAAAGAATTAAAACAATAAATGAAAGTTTAAAACTTTCAAACACATCAAAACAGTTATGACGCTCCAAACACTGAAGTCTGTCGGGAAGAAGAAATGCCATTTTATTTTTTTCCCAATCTTAATATTCAAATGTTAAAAGTATAAAAGAGAGCGTATATCGATTTTAAAAAAGAAAAGCAAAAAGGAAGAAAAAACCCTAATAAGTTATTTTCAACGCTAATAGATTAATAATATGAAAAAATATAAAGTCAAAATAAACCCAGTAAAAAAAAAGCTTTAACCGTATGTAAGAAATACATGTAAACTGTATCCAAAAAAAAAACCAAACGTCAATCTATAACAGATCCAAATCTATAGGCTAGATTACATTGGTCAGCCCGATAGAATGTCATTGTTCCAGGAAACCTTGAGCATCCGCTGGCGATTTAAACAGCCGGAAAGTTCCATCCTGAAGAGTGACTCTCAAGTGTGCTGGAAATAACAGCGCTTGCTTGTAGCCTTTCTGGTGAAAATTCGACATAACCGATCTAAAAGCCAGCCTAGCCCGTAAAACCTCAGGACTATAATCTTCCAAAATGCGAAACTTGAAATCTTGATGGGTTATCATACCTTTTTTACGAGCTGCCCGAATCAAATGTTCTTTGATATGGAGATAATGGATCCGGAGAATTACGTGTCGTGGTTTCAAACTTGAATCAGCCTGAAACCGGGAAACCCGATGTGCCCGATCAATTACCGGGGGAATATCCAGTACCTCTGAACCCAGGACCTCCCTTAGAAATTTAGAGAAGAAAACGGTAAGATCACCGCTTTCAAATTTTTCCGGAATCCCAATTAGCCGAAGATTTTGTCTTCGAGAGCGATTTTCCAAATCAGTAATTTTAACTTTATAGCGATCCATCTGTTGAGACGTCAAAGTTTGCTCTTCTTGTATTTTTTCGATTATACTATCTTTCTTAAGAGCGGCTTCTTCAAGAGCCAAAATACTTGCTTGTTGTTTTTGTGATTCCAATGAAAGGGTCTGGAACTTTTCTTCAAGTGATTTCAAACGTTCGTCATACTGTAAAAACTTTACGGATATTTTTCTCTCCAGTTCTTCAAATTTGACTTCTATAAGCTTCACAATTGTTTCTAAAGTTATCGGTTCTTTGGTCTGTTTCAATTCTTTTGCTTTAGACATTTCAGCAAGTTGAGAATAATTCAAATAGTTAAAAAGAAAAATTCTGTATGTTTAGACCCCATTAGAATAAGTTTAAGGGGTGTTTGTAGGTTAAAAAGACGTAAAAGGTTTGGAGCAAAGCCTAGAAGCGGTTTACTCCATGAGCGCCATCTTGAGACTCCCTTGGGACCTTTGCTCTTTGTGCTTTTATAAATGACTTGGGTTTAAGTAGTGAAAGGATGAGTTAATAAGGTTGAAGATACCAGAAAGGATGGTGAACTTGTGGATACTGTGGAGGGTTACCACAGATTGCAACATTACATTGATAGAATGCAGATCTGGCCTGAGAAGTGGCAGATGGAGTTCAACCTAGAAAAGTGTGAAGTGATTCACTTTGGAAGGTTGAATTTGAAAGCAAAATTCAGAATTAACAGCAGGATTCTTAGCAGTGGAGGAAAAGCAGGATTTTGAGGTCCATGCCCATGGCTCCCTCAAAGTTGCCACGCAAGTCGAGAAGGCAGCGTATGAAGTATCAGCCTTCAATAGTCAGGGGATTGAGTTCAAGAGCCATAAGGTAATGGTACAACTCTAAAACCCTGGTTAGACCACACTCAGTATTGTATTCAGTTCTAGAATTATAGGAAGGATTTTTTTAGAGTGGGTGTATAGGAGATTTATCAGGATGTTGCCTGGTTTAGAGCATGCCTTGAGTTTAGATTGAGCAAGCTAGAGTTTTCCTCTTTGGAGTAAAGGTGGATGAAAGGTGACTTGATTTAGGTGCACAAAAGGCACATGTAGATTTAGTAATTGCCAGGGACTTTCCCCAGGGTGGAAATAGCTAACACAAGGGGGCAAAGTTTTAAGCTGGTGGGGGGAGGGGGAGGGTGAAATGTTAGATGCAAGTATTTTTTTTAAATACAAAATGATGGGTGCATGAAATGCTCCACTGGGGTGGTGGTAGCAATGGATATATAAGGGACATTTTAGAAATTCTTATATAGGTACTTGGATGATAGAAAAATGGAATGCTATGTAGGAACAAAAGGTTAGATTGATCTTAGACTGATTTAAGAAGTCCCTGGTGTGTTTAAACTAAGTAGTGGGGTGGGGGGAAGAGAAGAACTGGAAATATAAGGATGGAGTTAAAGGGAAAGAGAGAATAAGAAAAGTTAAGAAAGACAACAGTAATTAATGGGGCAGAAAGCTCAGGAAGGGATCAGAGAGTATGGCCAAGTGCAATAGGAATCGACGTGAAACGTGAAGGGAGTAATGGAGTAAAAGTATTATATATGAATGCACAAAGTATAAGAAATGAAGTGGATGAGCTTGAAGCTCAGTTGGAAATTAGCAAGTATGATGTTGTAGGAATAACAGAGACATAGCTGCAAGAGGACCACAGCTGGGAAATGAATATTCAAGGCCATACATCCTATCGAAACGACAGACAGGTGGGCAGAGGGGGTGGGGTGGCTCTGTTGGTGAGAAATGAAATTCAGTCCCTTGCGAGGAGTGACAGAATCAAGAGATGTAAAGTCAGTATGGATAGAACTGAGAAATTGTAAGGGCAAAAAGACCCTAATGGGAGTTATCTACAGACCCGCAAACAGTAGCCTGGATATAAGGTGCAAGTTGAATCAAGAGTTAAAATTGGCATGTAGCAAAGGTAATGCTACGGTTGTTATAGGGGATTTCAAAATGCAGGTAGACCGGGAAAATCAGGTTGGTACTGGACCCCAAGAAAGGGAGTTTGTGGAGTGCCTCCGAGATAGATTCTTAGAGCAGCTTGTACTGGAGCCTACTAGGGAGAAGCCAATTCTGGATTTAGTGTTAATGATGATGCTCACACTTATCAGCATTAAACTCCATCTGCCATCTTTTTGCCCACTCTTCTAACTGGCCTAAATCTCTCTGCAAGCTTTGAAAACCTACTTCATTATCCCCAACGCCACCCTCCTTAATATCATCTGCATACTTTCTAATCCAATTTATCACCCCATCATCCAGATCATTAATATATATGACAAACAACATTGGACCCAGTACAGATCCCTGAGGCACACCACTAGTCACCGGCCTCCAACCTGACAAACAGTTATCCACCACTACTCTCTGGCATCTCCCATCCAGCCACTATTGAATCCATTTTACTACTTCAATATTAATACCTAACAACTGAACCTTCCTAACTAACCTTCTGTGTGGAACCTTGTCAAAGGCTTTACTGAAGTCCATATAGACAACATCCACTGCTTTACCCTCGTCAATTTTCCTTGTAACCTCTTCAAAAAATTCAATAAGATTTGTCAAACATGACCTTCCACTCACAAATCCATGTTGAGTGTTCCTAATCAGACCCTGTCTATCCAGATAAGTATATATACCATCTCTAAGAATACTTTCCATTAATTTACCCACCACTGCCATCAAACTTGTTAAGTTTACTCTTAGAACCTTTTTTAAGCAATGGAACAACATGAGCAATACGCCAATCCTCCGGCACCCTCCCTGTTTCTAACGACATTTGAGATATTTCTGTCAGAGCCCCTGCTATTTCTACACCAACTTCCCTCAAGGTCCTAGGGAATATCCTGTCAGGAACTGGAGATCTATCCACTTTTATATTCCTTAAAAGCTCCAGTACTTCTTCCTCTTTAATCGTCATAGTTTCCATAACTTCCCAACTTGTTTCCCTTACCTTACACAATTCAATATACTTCTCCTTAGTGAATACCAAAGAAATGAAATTGTTCAAAATCTCCATCTCTTTTGGCTCCACACGTTGCTGTCCACTCTGAATCTCCAAGGGACCAATTTTACCCCTCATTATCCTTTTGCTATTAATATAGCTGTAGAAACCGTTTGGATTTATTTTTACCTTACTTGCCAAAGCAACCTCATATCTTCATTTAGCTTTTCTAATTCCTTTCTTAAGATTCTTCTTACATTCTTTATATTCCTCGAGCACCTCATTTACTCCATGCTGCCTATATTTATTGTAGGTATCTCTTTTTCCTAACCAAGTTTCCAATATTCCTTGAAAACCATGGCTCTCTCAAACTTTTAACCTTTCCTTTCAACCTAACAGGAACATAAAGATTCTGTACCCTTAAAATTTCACCTTTAAATGACCTCCATTTCTCTATTACATCCTTCCCATAAATCAAATTGTCCCAATCCACTCCTTCCAAATCCTTTCACATCTCCTCAAAGTTAGCCTTTCTCCAATCAAAAATCTCAACCCTGGGTCCAGTCCTATCCTTCTCCATAATTATATTGAAGCTAATGGCATTGCGATCACTGCATCCGAAGTGCTCCCCAACACATACCTCCTTCACCTAACCTATTTCATTCCCTAACAGGAGATCCAACACTGCCCCTTCTCTAGTCGGTACCTCTATGTATTGCTGCAAAAAACTATCCTGCACACATTTCACAAACTCTAAACCATCCAGCCCTTTTACAGAATGGGCTTCCCAATCTATGTGTGGAAAATTAAAATCTCCCACAATCACAACCCTGTGCTTACTACAAATATCTGCTATCTCTTGCAAATTTGCTCCTCCAATTCTCGCTCCCCATTAGGTGGTCTATAATACACCCCTATGTGTTACTACACCTTTCCCATTCCTCAATTCCACCCAAATAGTCTCCCTAGACGAGCCCTCTAATCTATCCTGCCAGAGCACCACTGTAATATTTTCCCTGACAAGCAACGCAACACCTCCCCCTCTTGTCCCTTTGATTCTATCACACCTGAAGCAACGAAATCCAGGAATATTTAGTTGCCTCCTGCAACCATGTTTCACTAATAGCTACAACATCATATTTCCAGGTATCAATCCATGCTCTAAGCTCATCCACCTTTCTTACAATGCTCCTAGCATTAAAATAGATGCATTTAAGAAATTCTCACCTCTTCCTCTCTGTTTATCTCTAACAGTACCAAGAGCTTTACTGTATTCTTTTTCTTCCTTCTCCCATACATCTGTCCCTACACTCTGGTTCCCCTCCCCACCCCCGTATCTAGTTTAAATCCACTGGAGCTTCTCTAGCAAACCTACCCGCAAGAATATTCGTCCCCCTCCAGTTGAGATGCAAACCGTCCTGCCGGAACAGGTCCCACCTTCCCTGGAAAACTGTCCAATTATCTATAAATCTGAAGCCCTCCCTCCTGCACCACGTCTTCAGCCACGTGTTGATCTGCACTATCTTACTATTTCTAAACCCACCTGCACGTGGCACTAATAGCAATCCTAAGATTGCTATCCTGGAGGTCCTGTCCTTTAACTTGGCACCTAGCTCCCTAAACTCACCTTTCAGGACCTCCTCACTCTTCCTACCCACGTCATTGGTCCCTACATGGGCCACGACATCCGGCTGCTCACCCTCCCTCTTGAGAATACTGAGAACTCGATACGAGATATCGCAGACCCTGGCACCAGGGAGGCAACAGACCATCCGGAATTCTCGATCTCTCCCACAGAACCTCCTATCTAACTATCGAATCCTGTATCACTACTGCTCTCTTCTTTTTCCTCCTTCCCTTCTGAACTGAGGGTCCAGTCTCGGTGCCAGATACACAACCACTGCAACTTGTCCCTGGTAGGTCGTCCCCACCAACAGTATCCAAAACGGTATACTTATTGTTGATGGGAACGGCCACAGGGGTGCTCTGCTCATTCTGTCTATTCCCCTTCTCTCTCCTGACAGTCACCCAACTACCGGACTCTTAGGGGCCATGAGGGAGGAGATAGCCAAAGTTGACTGGAAAGATATCCTAGCAGGGATGACAGTGGAACAACAATGGCAGCTATTTCTGGGAATAGTACAGAAGGTGCAGGATCAGTTCATTCCAAAGAGGAAGAAAGATTCTAAGGAGAGTAAGGGGTGACCGTGGCTGACAAGGGTAGCCAAGGACAGTAAAAAAATAAGAGAATAAATATAACATAGCAAAGATGAGCGGGAAGCCAGAGGATTGGGAAACTGTTAAAGAGCAACAGAAGATAACTAAAAAGGCAATACAGGGAGAAAAGATGAGGTACGAAGGTAAGCTAGCCAAGAATATATAGTAAAAGCTTCTTTAGGTATGTGAAGAGGAAAAAATTAGTTAAGCCCGAAGTTGGGCCCTTGAAGACAGAAATGGGTTAATTTATTATGGGGAACGAGGAAATGGCAGATAAGTTGAACAGGTACTTTTGATCTGTCTTCACTAGGGAAGACACAAACAATCTCCCAGATGTAATAGAGGCCAGAGGACCTAGGGTAACTGAGGAACTGAAGGAAATTCACATTAGGCAGAAAATGGTGTTGGGTAGACTGATGGGACTGAAGGCTGATAAATCCCCAGGGCTTGATGGTTTGTGTCTCAGGGTACTTAAGGAGGTGGCTCTAGAAATCGTGGATGCATTGGTAATTATTTTCCAATGTTCTATAGATTCAGGATCAATTACTGTGGATTGGAGGATAGCTAATGTTATCCCACTTTTTAAGAAAGGAGGGAGAGAGAAAACAAGGAATTATAAACCATTTAGCCTGACATCAACAGTGGGGAAGATGCTGGAGTTAATTATAAAAGGTGAAATAGCGGCACATTTGGATAGCAGTAACAGAACCGGACCAAGTCAGCATGGATTTACGAAGGGGAAATCATGCTTGACTAATCTTCTGGAATTTTTTGAGGATGTAATTATGAAAATAGACAAGGGAAAGTGGATGTAGCGTAGCTGGACTTTCAGAAAGCCTTTGATAAGGTCCCACACAGGAGATTAGTGGGCAAAATTAGAGCACATGGTATTGGGGGTAGGGTACTGACATGGATAGAAAATTGGTTGGCAGACAGGAAACAAAGAATAGAGATTAACGGGTCCCTTTCAGAATGGCAGGCAGTGACTAGTGGGGTACCACAAGGCTCAGTGCTGGGACCGCAGCTATTTACAATATACATTAATGATTTAAATGAAGGGGTTAAAAGTAACATTAGCAAATTTGTAGATGGCAAAGCTGGGTAGCAGCGTAAAATGTGAGGAGCATGTTATCAGAATGCAGGGTGATTTGGACAGGTTGGGTGAGTGGGCAGATGCATAGCAGATGCAGTTTAACGTGGATAAATGTGAGATTATCCACTTTGGTGGCAAGAACAGGAAGGCAGATTACTATCTGAATGGTGTCGTTAGGAAAAGGGGAAGTACAACGAGATCCAGGTGTCCTTGTTCATCAGTCACTGAAAGTAAGCATGCAAGTACAGCAGGCAGTGAATAAAGCTAATGGCATGTTGGCCTTCATAACAAGGGGAGTTGAGTATAGGAGCAAAGAGGTCCTTCTGCAGTTGTACAGGGCCCTGATGAAACCACACCTGGAGAATTGTGCGCAGTTTTGGTCTCCAAATTTGAGGAAGGACACTCTTGCTATTGACGGAGTGCAGCGTAGATTCACGAGGTTAATTCCCAGGATGGTGGTACTGTCATATGTTGAAAGACTGGTGCAACTGGGCTTGTATACACTAGAATTTAGAAGGATGAAAGGAGATCTGATTGAAACATATAAGATTATTAAGGGATTGGACACGCTAGAGGCAGGAAACATGTTCCCAATAATGGGAGAGTCCAGAACCAGAGATAAGAGTTTAAGAATAAGGGGTAGGCCATTTAGAACAGAGTTGAGGAAAAATTTTTTCACCCAGAGAGTTGTGGATCTGTGGAATGCTCTGCTTCAGAAGGCAGTGGAGGCCAATTCTCTGGATGCTTTCAAGAAAGAATTGGATAGAGCTCTTAAAGATAGTGGAGTCAAGGGATATGGGTAGAAGGCAGGAACGGAGTACTGCTTGTGGATGATCAGCCATGATCACAGTGAATGGCGGTGCTGGCTCAAAGTGCTGAATGGCCTACTCCTGCAACTATTGTCTATAAAAGGTCAGTACAACATTGTGGGCCGAAGGGTCCTGGACTGCACTGTTATATTCAATGTTCTATGAAATTATTGGATCAAGGCAGATCACCAGCACATCCAAATTATCCATCCCACATAGAAGACTATCAGAGTATCCAAAAGTTTCTTTTTCAGCTAAAGTATCATGTTACATTTGAAACACTTAACCCTGAAGATAAATCTATAAGTGGTTTCCTTTTCGTTTGATAACTCTGTTCTCAGATTTAAATGTGAAAATAAACATCAATACAGCTCATGATGGGAGTTGCTGCATGTTTGCATTAGAGCTTCAAGAGAATTGCAAGCATAAACCAAAGTTTGGAAATTATCTACAGCAATTTCAAGCTGATACCAGAGACTGCTGCTCATACAAAAACTTCAAGGTTATCAGCAATATTCAGCGAATTTAAAACATCATAAAATTTAAAGGAAATATGGATAATTTTATTGGTCTCTGAAGAATGAGAAAGATCTAACTAAAATTATACAGTTACACTTAAAACCTTGCTTGCCAATCAAAGAAGCAACACATGCGGAAACAGAATTTATATTATTAATTGAAATGTACAATGGTTAAGAGAGTATCATAGAACAGGGAACACTGAAAATTGCTGCCTCAAATTAAGATTGTTGAGTATTGACCTGTTGCACGTCTAATTAAAGTTAAGATGTTCCTTTGGATCATCTGATGATCCTGAATGAAACTTTTAAATGAACAGCAGTCTCTCAAATCAGCTTGAAATTGCAAGTGATATTTTCCCAAACTGGTCTATGTTTCTAATTCCCTTGAAGCTCCAACTTCTAGCATATGTCACGAATCCCGTGACAAGTTGCAAAGGACCAGCAGAAATGGAACACACCTGAATTCTGGTTTACTATAAATTAAGACTATATTTATTACTACTACGAATTAATATAATTAAAACTGGATAATACGATACAGGTTATAAACTATTATACATCTCCGTAAATGTGTGTGTGGATACAAAGATAATAGTCCTGGAGGTAGATATCAGTCTTACGGTGTCAGGTAAGTTTAAGCAGTTCAGTTCACTTTGTGTTGCATCGAGTTGAATTGATGGAGAGAGACAGAGTTAATTGAGTTGATGTTTAAGTTGGCAGCTTTAGTTGTTCTTGCTTCCAAAGTTTTTAGAGTCACTTCTTATGAACCCCACACAGACACAGATGGACAGAGCCCCTTCTAGGGAAAGGTCTACTAACCCATGGCACGGGATCACCACCAGACCCCCAAAGGCAAGCTCTTACCCACACTGGTCGAAAATAATCGGTTCGTGGCCTCCACCCTCATGGTGGTCTTAAACTCCACCAGTGGTTTCTTGGGTAGCTTCCGCAATTCTCCCATGTCGTGTCTCCTCTGCCCTTATCAGACCAAAAGCCTCAACTTTTTATAATCCATTCGAAATTCCAGCCGTCCGTTAGCTCAACCGCTCTGAGCTGTTACCATGGTGACTTCCCAGCTCGTGTCTCAGCTGGTGCCGTACTCTCTCTCTCTCTCTCAAGGTCACAATTAAAAGTGTTATCAAAACCAAGACAGAGTCCTCTCTGTCTTTTAATTGCCTCCTTGTTCATTAGACTGCTGAATTTTCTAGCAGTTTCTCACCTGTGTGACACATGCATCAGTAGAATTACAAGTTTCTGGCTATATACTCAATCTATGCCTCTTAGCACCCTGAACAGTTCTAACATGTCACCTCGATATCTGCATTCTCCCCAGAGAAAATTCCAGGTTTACTCAACTTATCCTTGCAAGGCATGCTCTCCAGTTCAGACAACATCCTGGTAAATCTTCTCTGTACACTTTCCAAAGCTTTCACATTCATATAATAAGCGGACCAGAACTGAAAACAATACTCCAAGAGTGGTCTAACCAGGATTTTATAGAGCTGCAATTTTAGTTCATGGCTTTTGAACTCAATCCGTTAACTAATGAAGGCTAGCACACCATATGCCGACATAACCATTTTATCAACTTGTGCTGCAGCTTGAAGATCTATGGTATGGACTTGGACCCCAAGATCCCTCTATTCCCCTTCACTGCTACGAATCCTGCCATTAACCCTGAATTCTACCTTCAAGTTTAACCTTCCAAAGTGAATCACTTCACACTTTTTCAGGTTGAACTCTATCTGCTATTTCTCAGCACAGCTCTGCATCCTATCCTTTGGTACCTACAAAAGCCTCTTGCACTATTATTTTCGCATCTTTCCAAAATCTGCCTCCTGATCTACACCTCAGTGTCTCTGTTGCTATTACAGGGTCTATAGAATACTCCCAATACAGTGATTACTCCCTTCCCGTTTCTAACTTCCACCCTCACTCAGTAGAGGATCTGTCCATGACATTCTCCCTTTCTGCAGCTGCAACGCTACCCATGATTAGCAATGCCACCCCCACCATCTTTTACTTTCTCCCAGTCCCTTTTGAAACATCTAAACTCCAGAACTTCCAGTAGCAATTCCTGCTCTTGTGACAGACAAGTCTCTTTAACGACCGTGTCACTGTTCCATATATCAACCCATGCAAGAGGTTCATCACCCTATATTCTCCTTTCAACACCTCATCCCTTTTCCTAGCTATGTAGTTGGTACTAATGTGTACTACGAGTTCTGGCTGTTCACCCACCCCCACAAGAATGCTGTAGACCCGATCTGAGACATCCCTAACCCTGGCACCTGAGAGGCAAAGTACTATCTGGAAATCTCTTTTACATACATAGAATCTTCAGTCTGTTCCTCTAACTATTGATCCTCCATCATCACCGCTCTACTCTTCTCTCCCCTTCCCTTCTGAACCACAGAGTCAGACTGATTGTCAGAGACCTGATTGCTGCAGCTTTTCCCTGGTAGGTCATGCTCCCCAACAGTATCAAAAGCAGTATACTTGTTGCTGAGGGGAACAGCCACAGAGAAAATAGGCACTATCTGCACATTTTCTTTCCTGGTGCAGTTCAGAGGAACCACTTACCAGAACAGTTCTAACACAACACCAAGATAATCATTTCTACAGTTGAAAGTTAACCTCATTAGAAATAGTTATCAGACACAGTAACATTGTATAACATTTTAAGAAACAAGATGTGCCTAGATTACAAAAATGGTAGAATGAATAATAAAATGACTTTTTATGTGGTCGTGTAATGTGATAGTTCAATTTCCTCAACATTCAATTGCAAAACATCACATAGTGAAAATGACCTCAATTTCAACATCAGTCCAAACTTAGGACCAACAATATACACAGATGCATTATTTACTTTCCACAAAAAAAAACACAGCACATTGCTTTGATAATGATCGTACCTGACATTGGCTGAACAGGTAAGGGTGTTTCTTCCCAGCAGTTTGCTCAGCAGTGAGCCACTGTAGAGCTGAAGATTTTGGAGATGTTGCATATGAAACCTCCACCACTGTCTGCTGGCCTCTAAGATTAGAAATTATAGAGATCAGTACAGAGTAGAAATTTGTCCACTTGAAGATCATCTATGGATGGAGCTGAAGAGATGAGGTAAATCCAAATGAATTTTTGACATCTGCATTTACTCAGGAGAGTGACAGTCTATAGAAAGGAGTCGAAACAGCAGTGAGGTAATGGACCATAACAGTTACAGAAGAGGAAGCTCTGCTGCCTTGAGATAACAGGACCTTGTGGGAGCTGGTGCAGAAATTGCTCAGGCCCTGCAGATATTTAAAACATCAGCTATGGGTAAGAGAATAGCTAATGTTGTTCCATTGTTTGAGAAAGGTTCTAAGAATGTCAGAAAATTATGGGCTGGTGAGGCTGACATCAGTAGTGGGCAAGTTATTGGAAGGTATTTCAAGTATTTCGAGTATTTGCATAGACAGGGCCTGATTAAGGATCGGCAACATGGCTTTGTATATCCTAGGGTGTGCCTAACCAATCTTATACAGCTTTGAGGAAGTTACCAGGAAAGATGATGAATGAAAGGGAGTAGATATTGTTTAGATTGACTTTAGCAAAGCCTTTGACAAGGACCCAAATGGGAGGCTAGTCAAACAGATTCAGGCATTGGCATTCAGGATGAGGTAGTAAACTGGATTCCACACTGGCTTTGGGAAAGAAGCCAGTGATTGGTACTAGGTGTGTTGCTGTTTGTCATATATCAATGATCTGGATGATAATGTGGTAAGATAAATCAGCAAATTTGCAGATGACAAAAAAGACTGGGGGTGTAGTGGACAGTGAGGAAGGATATCAAAGTTTGCAATGGGACCTGGACCAGCTGGAGACGTGTGCTGAAAACGGCAGATGGAATTTGATGCAAACAAGTGTGAGGTGTTGCACTTTGGGAGGACAAACCAGGGCAGGTCTTGCACTGTGAATGAAAGGGCAATAAGGAGTGCTGTAGAACAGAGGGATCTGGAAATACTGATCCATAATTCCTTGGAAGTGGCATCACAAGTAGATAGGACAGTAAAGAGAGCTTTTGGCACATTGCCCTTCATAAATCAAAGTACTGATTATAGGTGTTAGGATGTTATGTTGAAGTTGTACAAGAAGTTTCTGAGGTCGTATTTAGAGTATTGCATGTAGTTCTGGTCACCTACCTACAGAAAAGATATTTAATATGATTGATTGAATGAATGCAGAGAACACTTACAAGGATGTTTTCAAAACTTGAGTTCTTGAGTTATCAAGAAAGGTTGAACAGGTTAGAACATTATTCCCTGGAGCGTAGGAGAACGTGGGGAGAATTCATAGAGGTATACAACATTACAAGAGATAGAGATTAGTTTTAATGCAAACAGGCTTTTTCCACAAACATTCACTGAGACTAGAAATAGAGGTCATGCGTTAAGGGTGAAATGTGAATTATTTAAAGGAAACTTGGGGGAAAACATCTTCACTCAGAGGGAAGAGTGAGTATACAAGTTGCTGCAGAAGTGACAGATGCAGGCACATTTGCTACATTTAGAGAAGCTTGGATAGTTCATGGATATGGACAACTATATTCCAGGTGTGGTTGATGGGTCAAGAAAGAATAACAGTTTGGCATAGATTTGATGGGCCGAGAGGCCTATTTCTGTACTGTAGTGTTGCATGATTCTGTGAATATGTTCATTTAAGTTCACGTTAACTTGTTTGTTATGTACAAGAACATAGGCAAATAACAATTAGGAGGACGCCATCTGGTCCATTGAGCTTGCTCTGCCATTCAAAAATATCATGACTGATCTGGCCGTGGATTCAACTCCACCTACCTGCCTTTTCCCCATGACACTTCTTTTCTATGTAAAAATACACTGCATCTTAAAAATATATTCTACTACTGCCCTGAACACAGAATTTCAGATTCACTACTCTGAGAAAAGCAGTCTCACACCCTCCATCCTAAATCTATTCCCCCGAATCTGGGGCTATGCTCCCTATTTCTTGTCTCACCTACCAGTGGAAACAATTTTCCTGTTTCTATCTCATCTGTATCTTTCATAATTATATTTGTGTTTCTATAAGATTCTCTCTCATTCTTCTGAACTTCAGCAGGTATAATTCCAGGTGACTCGATCGCACCTCGTATGGTAACCCCCTCATCTCCAGAATCAACCTGGTTAACCTCCTCTGCACAACCTCCAAAGTCAAAATATCCTTTCAGAAGTAAGCAGACCAGAACTACCAACAGTACTCTAGGAGCAGTCTAACTAGCACTCTGTAAAGTTGCAGCATAGCCTCTCTGTTCTTAAATTCAGTTCCTCTAGCAATGAAGGCCTACATTTAATTTCCCTTCTTGTTATCCTATTGCACCTACAAACCAACCTTTTGTGATTCATGCACAAGCACTCCCAAGCTACTCTGCACAAAAGCATGCTCCAACCTATCACCAATTAAATAATCTTTTATTTTTCCTTCCATATGGGTGACTTTGCATTTACCAATGTTGTACTCCATCTACCACACCCATGCCCATTCACTGAACCTATCTATATCTCTCTTCAGACTTTCCATATCATCTGCACAATTTGCTTTCCCAGTCTATTCAGAGACATCAGCAAACGTATACACCACAGTACATCCCATCTTCCAAATTGTTAACGTGTATCATGAACAGTTGCAGGCCCAACACAGACTCTTGCGGCAATCCGCATATAACAGACTGCCAACCACAGAAACACCCATTTATCCCAACTGCCTTCTACTGGTTAACCAATGCTAATACACACAAAGTGCTCGAAGAACTCAGCTGGTAAGGCAGTGTCATTGGAAGGGAGGGGAAAGAATACAAGCTAGCAGGTGATAGGGAAAACCAGGCAAGAGGGAAGGTGTGGAAGGGAGTGAAGTGAGAAGCTAGGAGGTGGTAGATGATAGAAGTACAGGACTGAAGGAAGAATCTGACCAGAGAGTGAACCATGGGTGAGAGGTGAGGAGAGGAACCAGGGGAGTTGATGGACAGGTGAGAAGAGAAGGGGTATGTGGGGAACCACAATGGTGAATAGAAAGAGTGGGGGGGGGGGTTTAGAAATTACTGAACTTTAGAGAAATAAATGCTCGTGCAGTCAGGTTAGAGGCAACCCAGACGGAATATGACATGCTGCTTCTCCAACCTGAGGGCGAGTTCATCATGGCTGCAGAGTATCCTTCCCCAACCCCCACCTTATTCTGATTTCTTTCCCCATTTTTTTCAGTCCTGATGAAGGGTCTCAGCCTGAAACATTGACTGTTTATTCCTTTCCATACTTTCTGCCTGACCTGCAGTTACTCCAACGTTTTGTGTATGCAGATGCTGGATATCCAAGGCAACAGAATCTCTTGTGTTTATTACATGGTAATACAATACCCCAAGTTCATACATTCATACCTCATGGATACGTCTTCTATGTGACACCTTATTGAACACCTTCTAGAAAACCATGTATACAAATCCACCTGTTCCCGTCTATCCACTGTACTCACTATATCCTCAAAGAATTCCAGTTAGTTTGTTAAACAGGACCTGCCCCTCATGTCTGCCTTGATGGAACCACTTCTGCTTGGATGTCTTGTTATTTCTTCCTCAATGATAGCTTCAAGCATTTTCCTGACTACAGACATTAAGCTAACTGGCTTATAATTAATCTGCCTTTTGCCTATATTCTTTTTGAAACAGTGATATTACATTTGTTGTCTTCCAATCTGCTGGAACGTGCCCAGAGTCCAGAGTATTTTGGTATTTTGGTCCACCACAAAGACTGACATGAAATAATCATTCAAGGCCTCAGCCATTTCCACATTACCCAATATCAATTCCCCCTTCTCATCTTCCAATGGACTTGCTTTCATATCCAATTCAGTTTAAGAGTTATTCATGAGCAGAAATTTTAAATCTAAGGCCATGCTCAGGCTAATGTCATAGTGTTCTTTGCTATATTGTTCTATATCCTTACGTAACTGCAGCAAGTACTGTACAGGCAGTTGCCATTTTGAAGCTGAACACAGAAGCTTATCACAAAAGATAAAATAAAGGACATAATGAAAGCTTTTAAAATTAGATCAGATCTCTGTAATCTGCTACATTTAGCCCATCTCGTCATTTACATCTGCACTGCCATGAAATTGCTTAGTACAATGGATGCTGATGAGCCAAATTAGGACTTCAACAGATTTAATATCCATACCGTAACAATTCAAATGGAAGGGAAATGGTCAAGGGTGTTCCTTTAAAGCTGTGCTCTTCTCCAAGTGAAAACTTTGTTTCAAGTCCATTGCTAGTAGCCTTGATTATTTCAAGGTCTCGTGTATCCAAGGTCTGTAAATAAAATGCAAATACTGAGTCCAAACAAAGTATGGAAAGTTACACATCATTATTTTCTGAATTTTACACAATGGTAATTAAATTAGTTCTGTGGATGCACCATTTAAATTGTGAAAATGATATAAGTGCCATTAAAATATTGTTTTACTTCATGAGAGCAAGTGAAAACCTTCTCCAGCAAGTTAATTACATCACAAGAACACAAGCAAATAGGAGCAGAACACCATCATGTTCTTCGAGCCTGCCTCACCACTTTATACAATTATGGCTGATATAAGCTACCATCAACTACTCTTCTAGGCTATTTCTATATACCCTTCTATACGTCAATCTATCAAGTATTTATCCATAACCACTTTAATTACTTCTGAAGATCCAGCTTCCACCGCATGCCAGGCAGAGAACTGCAGAGATTCACCACCCTGAGCAAGAACATATTCTAATTAGCTCAGTTTTAAATGACTGGCCCCTTATTTTATCACTATATTCCCTTCCTAGAGACTCTCTACACTAGTGAAAACATCTCAACATCTATCCTGTCACACTCCTCAGGATATTGCATTTTGAACAAGGTAATTCTTCTGAACTCTAAGGAATATGGGCCCAAACTACTCAGTCTTGGAAGGTCAACCCTCTAACCCATGAATCAGCCCGGTGAATTTCCTTAGTACTATCACCAGTATTATTCTAGCTTTTGTTTTTAGGTAAGGGGACTAAAACTGTACACAGTATTCCAGATGTAGCCTCACCAATACCCTGTACAATTACAACAAAATCTCATCTTTAAAATCCAATCCTTTTACAATTAAGTCCAAAATGCTGTTTGTCTTCTTAACTACCGTAGATTCCGGACTACAGAGCGCACCTGATTAAAAGCCGCTGGCTCTAATTTTAGAAAGAAAATCAATTTTGTACTTGTACAGGCCGCACCGGATTTTCGGCCGCAGGTGTCCCACGTTGTAATATGAGATATTTACACAGAAAGATATTACACGTGAGGATTTTTTAACTTTTAATTAAATCCATATGGTAACATAAACAAATACATATTGCAAATGCTTTTTTTCGAACCGTGCCTGTAACGCGGCTACTTTTAAATACACGTTGCGTATACTTTTTTACTGAACAACATTCCAATATCTCCTAACGACTGGTAAAAAATATATATACTGCAGCCTACCAGGAAAAGTTATTGATCGCCTTTAACTTAAAAGCAGCGTTTTCGCTCCGCCGCTCGCCCCCCGCCTTCCCGTTTATCGCAAACCGGCATTTTTCCCACAAGACGCGGCGAAACCGGGTGTGACGTCATAGCATCCCGGGATGTAGTACAGAAAACAAATATAGTTAAAACAGTTCTAACTTTAACTAACAAATGAATTACTAAGCGAAAATATTATAAACTAAATAACTGCCATAAAGGCAGCACAATGCTTTTCTTCGAGTGTTTTCCATGTTGATGAGGGTGAGTACAAATGACTGATTTACAATAATTTAATTGTGAAAGTGCGCTTGATTTATCGTACAATTTCATTGGACCTCTGTGAACTACTCATCAATTTTATTGGTCTACTGTTACGAGGCAAAATGTTTTTGGCGGCATGAAAAAAAACCATGCATTAGCCGCTCCGTATTAAAGGCCGCAGAGTTCAAAGCTGTTCAAAATGTGGGAAAAAAGTAGCGGCTTAAAATCCGGAATCTACGGTAATTGTTTGACCAGCCTGCTAGCATTTGGGCTACATTCACCGGATAATTTTGAAAACGCCGGTTTCGCGTAAAAACGATAGGCATCCACACTATGCATTTTTGAAAATATCTCTATCCACACTGAAACAGAGATTTTGGCGAATCTCCTCCTCCTGCGCATGCGCAGGACACATCTACCGAAAACAAGCAACATGTTTGGTAAACACGAGGAAATCTGCAGATGCTGGAAATTCAAGCAACACACACAAAATGCTGGTGGAACGCAGCAGGCCAGGCAGCATCTCTAGGGAGAAGTGCTGTCAACGTTTCAGGCTGAGACCCTTCGTCAGAAGTCCTGTGGAGGATTTTCTCCTAAAGTAGAGAACTTTCGCTTCTAACATTAGAAATATCTTGTATAAAAGGATTGAGATATTAGTGGATTATGGAGAGCAAAATAAAATAGGATAATGAGAAAACATTATGGATGGCATAATTGAGTAAGTGATGCTCTTAGAATCTCAGCTCTTCACAATACAGTGGATTCTGGTTAACTGGGCCAACAGTTAATTGGGGCAGTTGCTTACTTGGGACAACTCTTAAAGAACAAAAACAAAACTAGAAAATAGCCAGGATTCCCTTTGCTTATTTAAGACAGGAGACTGTTGGTGAACACTTGCTAACTAATGTCAGTGTGTGCATATCGTGTGGCTATTAGACAGTATACCTGACTTAGAGCGAATAGTTTTTAAAAGAGCTTCATTTGTGTGTCTGTGTTCAAAAAGCAGTGATTTTTTGTCTCTGATAGTTGGCAAGAAATAAACAGTAAGACAATTCAGAACTGTTTTACTCACTGTGGCTTCAACTATTCAGGTTTGGAGATGCCAGAAATGGCTGGGAATGAAAATGAAATGATTTCACTACTTCAACAAGTTAGGCTCTAGGAAGAATTAAGGTATCAATCGTTTTGACTGTTACAATTAAAGTGAAGATTTGAAGGATTCAATTATCATAGGCACTGTTTGGAGGCAACCCACTATCGGCACTAGATGTCTGTGCTGATTTTGTTCATTTACAGTCAAAAGAACACATCAGCATCCACTGAATGAATTCTTCTGTCAATAACAATTAGCTTTATAGTAGGTGCAGTAGTTTCGGTTTTATAGTAGGTGCAGTAGTTTCGGTTTTATAGTAGGTGCAGTAGTTTCGGTTACATTCCAATTTATTCTGATTTGCATTTAAATACATAATTTATTACTCAGTCAAGTAGGCTGTTTTTAAATACCTTTTTAACAATTTCATGAGACCTTAGCTAATTGGGGCAGCCACTTAATTGAGCCAAAATGTACTGGCTCCCATGTGTCCAAATCATCCAGAATCCACTATACATTTAAATGACTTGGCTGATCATAATCATCTTAAAAGGACCACCTTCTCATGCAGAAATGTTTGTTTTTGCCCTTTATGCATTTGAAACACAGTATTTTATATAACTACTATAAAACTATCACCTGGACTTTGTTTTGTAACTCTTGACTTCAGTTTACTAAAAATCTTAGCACTAGACTCCTATCTGACTTTTTGTCTGCAAGAGTAAAAAAATGGAAAGCTGTTTACTGTTATAATTATTTTTGCAGAACCAAGGGTCTTTTGGGAATGGTACCATTCAATTAACCTGTGGCAAGATTTTAACAGATAGCAAGGTTTTCAGAGCTTTACGGTTAGGTGGGAGTGGGACTTCGAAAGAAGTGTAATAAATTGCAGACTTTTTTAAAATCATGTAATAAAATGTCTACATTGACAATTTTTTACAATGTAATAAAATGTCGACATCTACAATTTATTACCCCTTTTTGATGTCAGCAAATTTCAGAAAGATAATATCAAATCAAAGTGTACGATCCAAGGGTCAATCCAACAAGTTGTCGTCAAAATTAGCTCATTGCTTACTCCACAGTAAATGCTTTGTGTTTTCTCAGGTGCTCTGATGCAATTTTCACAGAAATCCCATTAAAAGGGATGACCACACAGAAGTGTGCTTTCAATTTTACTAAAAGCTGACCATACAATTCTTTAATGTCTGTCAATGCTTTTCAAATCCAGTTTTCAAAAAAGCATTTAAATTTCATTGACAACAAACTGCAGAATTTTAAAAGGAAACATTTCTCCCCAAACCTACCACATACTCAGTTTTAGCAACGTTATTTGTTTAAACACATAAATGGAAGCAGTTTCTCTGCAACTTTGGAACTGAGATCCTATCAACATTTCTTGGCACAGAGAATCAGATAATGCTGATTAACTGCCAGATTGCACAAGTGAGTAAAAAAGCATCAGTTACCAAGACAAATAGCAAGTGCAAATTAAAAGACATAATAGGCAAAAATAAGACCTGCCCAACTAATGAATACAGCATAAAACACACCTGTCTTTATTAAAGACATTTCCCAGAAATCATAAAATAGCCTTCTATGCCATAACATTTCAAATATTTTTTCTAAATATTAAGTGTTGAGAGGTGCTACCTCTAGCACTCCTTCAGGTAGAGAGCTTCAGGTTGCAACCACACTGAGAAAATATTCCTAATAACACCCCTCCCAACTTTAATGAGGAGTAACATTTGAAACGAGGGAAAGTGATTACAAGGATTAAGTTGAACAGTTCATTGATTACATTTTCATATTTGTATATATTTCTTTCTGATACTATGGGAAGTTATTCATCACACTAAACCTCTCTTGTCAATTCAATTCTTCCACGCATTGCCTCGAAAGCTATTCTCTCCCAGATGCCTCTAAACTTCTGATTCCACTACTGGCCACGTAGACTAGGAATAATTTATGGGCCAATCAACCTTTCAACCAGCACAAGTTTGGGACACGGATAGGAACCCACTTGAAAAACGCGTACAGATTGGCACACCAGACGTCCAGATCAAACCCAGGTCACTGAAACACCACCGCAATTCTCCTCCTGATACAAGTACTATATTGCGTTGTTTGTTTGGCAATTATAGAAACGATCAAGATTTAGTGAGCAATGCACCTTAAAACTCATCCATGCAACTTATGCGACACCTCATTCTCAGGCAAGAGGCATATATTTGCAACATAAGACCACGATACAGGAACCACACCAACTTCCAGGACTCAGTGCTCTCTAAAAATGACCACAGCCCCAACATCCCATTTCATTCCACCCCGTTCAACCCGCCAGATATCACCAATCTCTCCCATCGCTCCCCCGGCGACAGAGGCAAGGCGAGGCCGAGGGACAGCCCAGAACAAGCCGTAGTACCATACACCAGTCTCGGGAAGAAGCTCCTCTCCCTCACCGTTCCCCACCCCGGACGGCACCTACCAGAGAGGCCAGCCCATCCCGCAGCGCTTCAACCGTTAGCGCAGCACGGGCTTGCAGCCGGCGGCACTCAAAGTCTACGCGCAGCGTCAGCGCCAGGTGCCGTGTGGTCCAAGCACACTGGTCCGTGAAGGAGGTGCTGTCCCTGTCGCTGTCGCCATGCCAGAGCTGCTGCTGCTCCATCGCTGCCCGGCGCCGACTCCCACTGTGAGCGCCTCTCCGCCAGCCCCGCCTTCTGATTGGATGAAAGACACCCATTTCCCATCAAACCTTGCGGGAGGAAGCGCATGAGTTCGGTTTTGTGCGGAGGAGCCTGAGGAGGGCTGGAGTTCCTGAGGGCACTGAGCAGGAAGATCCACATATCTTCCTCGTGGAGACATGTAAGAATTTTGTACATTTCAATGACTGATCTCCCATTTTTATAAACTCCAAAAAGTAGAGACAAACCTGGCCAATCTCTCTTCATATACGTAGTTGACCTGTCACCCTGAGTCTAAGCCTCACTTTCCCTGCAGTAAAAATATCCTCTCTTTAGAAAGATCATTTTCAGGAAACCAAATTGCACATGATATTTTAGGTGTGATTTCATCAAGGCCCTGTATAATCGAAAACATAGATTAATTTTTGTTTTCCCTAATGGAGAAAATCTTTTCTATCTCATTTAGAATATCTCAATCAGAACTGTAAATGCCTAACAGCTCAGGTGTTTCATTCCCTTAACTTTGTTTCCCTCACCACATAATACTTTTTATAATGCTGATTACATTGTAAGTACATGCTGGTATTCACATTTTATTACATATCCATACTATAACCTCTAACTGATTTTTATATAATTCTTTATTCTTTGGAATTGTTGTATATTGTGCCAACACACCACAGTCAGTTCATGATATATGTAAATGAATGTAGCAAATAAAGTTTATTTTTGATCCTTCAGTATCTGTGTACCTACAATACATCCAGCCAGATATTTCATCCCCTTCTTCAAAAACATTAACTTTTTTCCCTGTCACCTATCTGCCTGTCCTGATCTGCATCTTCAGAATTACATTTCTAGTTTTCAGCAACTGCAATTTTGTTGCTTCCTGTCCTTTAGTCATCCCAAACAGATTATTCATTGGTCCTCTATATTTAAGAGAATTCAAATCTACTATTTAAGTTTAACAAAGATTAGCATGCACCCCCCCCCCCCGACCTTGTTTATTGCACTCATTGCTTTCGATGTGGCCTCCTCTACATACAATGGCATACAGATGTGGTGATTGAATTGTTGAGTGCCTGCAATCCGTTGATATCTGGAGCACTCAGTTGCCAGCCATTTTAATTCCCATTCCCTTTCTCACACTGACCTGCTTGTCCTCAGCCTCCTCCTCTACCAGCATGCCAAACACGAAGAAGGAAGCAGCACCTCATGTTCCATCTGGGTAGTCTACAACTTAATGGCACGAGTACTAAATTGTCCAGTTTTAGATAATCTGCCTCCTTTTTTCTTCCTTTTTTCAGTCTTTTTTTTCCTGATCATCCCATCCTTTAGCCACTGATCAGCCTATTTATTTTCCCCTTCTTCCACCTAGTCCATCTATCCATCACCTAACACACTCTCACTAGGTTCTCTTCCCCCCCCACACTGTTCCCATCTGCCTGTCAACCTCTCTTATTTGACTCCATGTTCCCTCCTCCTGTCCTCTTAGCTTCCATCGTCCACAGCCGTTTCACCTCCCAGCCCTATTTCCACTCTTCCCACCTCCATCTGCCTATCATGACTCCTCATCTAGCATATATTATTTGCCAACTCTTAGAGTCATAGAACACGAAGGCACAAAAACAGGCCCTTCAGCCCATCCAGTCGATACCAAAGGGTTATTTTCCTTTGCAAACACAAGAAAATCTGCAGATGCTGGAAATCCAAAGCAACACACACAAAATGCTGGACAAATTCACCAGGCCAGGCAGTATCCATGGAAAAGGATAAACAGTCAACATTTCGGGCCGAGACCCTTCATCAGAACTGGAAAGGAAGAGGAGAAGTCAGAGTACGAAGGGTGAGGGGAGAAGTACAAGATGGCAGGTGATAGGTGAAACCAGGAGAGAGGGACTGGTTGAAGTAAAAAGCTGGGAAATTGATATGTGAACGAGACACAGGGCAGGAGAAGGGGGAACTCATAGGAGAGGACAAAAGACTATGGAAAGAAGGGAAAGGGGAGGAGCACCAGAGGGAGCTGATGGGCAGGTAAGGTGAGAGAGGGAAACAGAAATGGGGAATGATGAAGGAGAGGGGGAGGCAATTACTGGAAGAAATCAAACCTCCCTCCTCCTGATTTCTATCACCTGCCACCTTATACTTCCTCTCCTAACCCCAACTTTGTATTCTGGCTTCTCTTCTTCCTTTCCAGACCTGATGAAGGGTCTTGGCTTGAAAAATTGACTCTTTACTTTTTTCCGTAGATACTGTCTGGCCTGCTGAGTTTCTCCAGCATTTTGTATGTGTTGCTTTGGTTTTCTGCCCAGGTCCCATCTTGCTGGCTTCTCTTTATACTGGCTGTCTTTAGTCTCCTTTCAGGCTAGTTGAGGAACTTGACCTCAAACGTTGACTGTCTATTTCTCTCCACAGATCTACCTGACTCGCTGAGTTCCTCTTGCTTTTTGCTCTTTTATTAACGCTTTGCCTTCATTATTATAAGAATCAGAATCAGGTTTATTATCACCAGCATGTGACATGAAATTTGATAACTTAGCAGCAGCAGTTCAATGCAATACATAATATAGAAAAGGAAAAAAAATAAAATTATATAAATAAATAAATAAATCAATAAATCAATTACAGTATACATATATTGAATACATTTTAAAACATGCAAAAGACAGAAATACTGTATATTAAAGAAAGTGAGGTAGTGTCCAAGGGTTCATTGTCCATTTAGGATTCAGATAGCAGAGGGGAAGAAGCTGTTCCTGAATCACTGAGTGTGTGTCTTCAGGCTTCTGTACCTCCTACCTGGTGGTAACAGTGAGAAAAGGGCATGCCCTAGGTGCTGGAGGTACTTAATAATGGACACTACCTTTCTGAGACACTGTTCCCTGAAGATGTCCTGGGTACACTTTGTAGGCTAATGCCCAAGGTAGAGCTGACTAGATTTACAACCCTCTGCAGCTTCTTTAGGTCCTGTGCTGTAGCCCCCCCCCCCCCCCCACCATACCAGTCAGTGATGTAGCCCAGCAGAATGTTCTCCACGGTACATCTATGGAGGTCTTTGAGTGTATTTGTTGACATGCCAAATCTTTTCAACTCCTAATAAAGTATCTTCTTTATAACTACATCGATATGTTGGGACCAGTTAGATCCTCAGAGATCTTGACACCCAGGAACTTGAAGTTGTTCACTCTCTCCGTTTCTGATCCCTCTATGAGAATTGGTATGTGTTCCCTCATCTTACCCTTCCTGGAGTCCTCAATCAGCTCTTTCGTCTTACTGATGTTGAGTGCCAGGTTATTGCTGCAGCACCACTCCACTAGTTGGCATATCTCACTCCTGTACACCCTCTCATGCTTGCTTCCTGAAGAAAAAAAACTAACAAATTTCTCTGTATGGAACAGGTGAAAGAAGTCTATGGCTTGTACAATTGAGATAATGTCAAATTCCCTTTTGATTTATAGACCAAAATTGTATAAGATCCATTTTTGTAACATGATTAATTATTGGTTTTAAAGGACATAATTGCAGTTGAAAACATGATGTGGCAAATGTCAATAACCAATAAACCGCATTCTTATAATAATACAGGAGCAGGCTACTCAGCCATACTTAATATGAATGGGTTCTACTCAAAAGTTGTTAATTTTGGTTACTGTTAAAACTCTAAAATATATCTAAGGATGCATTTTCTTAATTCACTCATGGCCTTGCCAACATTTAGAACATTCCAGCACAGTACAGGCCCTTCAGCCCACAATGTTGTGCCAACCCACATTAACTTATTCCATGATTAATCTGGTCCTTCTTTACTACTCAGTCCATTATCCTCTATTTTTCTTTCAATTACATGCCTATCTCTAATAACTGTCCCTGGTGTATCACCTCTACCACCATACCCAGCACTGTTGTCTGTGTAAAAAAAACAGCAATTTTATGCCTAAATGCTATAATTTTTGATTTATCAGTAGTCCAGAACTCTGTCTTTCTCACTTTAAATATTCTTACTTACTCATCATCTTTCTGGGAGAGAGAATATAGATCACAATCCCTTTTCCCCTCTCCTTATTTCCTGTATCTCTATGACTTATTCTTGTACATTTGTGCATCAGCTTCCCTCAGGTAGCATGGTGGTGAAGTTGTCAGTGTGCTGCTTCAGGGAGCCAGGTTTAAACTTGTCTTTGCATACTCTGTACATTGAGTTTGCATGATCTCTCTCGTGATAGTCCGGGCCTCCGCTGACTGCTCCGGTTTCTACGTCTTGTTCCAAAGAAGAGTCATCTGAGTGTGGCATGGCAGCATAGCAGTTAGGTTAACCCTACCACAACACCATTGTTTGCACTGCTGTTTGAAAGCAGTTTTTATGTCCTCCCCATAACCGCGTTGGTTTCCTCTGGGCACCCCAGATTCCTCCCATATTCCAGAAACGTATGATTAGGGATAGTACATTATGGGCATGTTATGTTGGTAGTGGAAGTGTGGTGATATTTGCTACTGCCTAATATATAATCCTCACTAATTTGATTTGACACATTTCACTGTATGCTCCGATGTACATATGACAAATAAAGCGAATCTTTATCTTTAAAATTTGGCCACTGTAAAAAATATTCCTTGGTGCAGAAAGAATCAAAGGAAAGTTAATGGGCATGTGTGGGAGGTAATACATTGCAGGCATAAGGAGAGGTGGATGGAACTTGATGGGATTGATCCCGCTCGAGATGGTTGGGTCCTAATGATCTTCTGTTAGTTAGATTCCACCTGCTGCTGATAAACTGAATAGCCAATAGAGGGCACTCTGTGGTGCTGACTTTTAAAAAACTGCTGTGAAGTCAAAAACATTAAGAGCAGTTTCAGCCCTCTAATGCACAGGATACTTGGATGTTAGGTCTGTTCTGCTGTTCTAGACCAGATGTCGGTTATAAGAATTTTTTATATGTAACTTTATGTCTCTGCCATGTTAAAAATTCTTCCCTATAAAACTGTGAATATTAAAAGTATGCATGGAATCTACTCACTACTTCAACTTGCCAGTATCGGGACTGCTTAGTAGTGAAATTCTGAGTTCTGTTTAAAAGTTATCTTGAACCCCTCCAGGCTTGAAGGAGTGTGACACTATTGGAAGTACTAGCTTTGGAAAAAGATCTATGGAAAAGATCTGATAGCATTCTTCAGAGAACAGTAGCATAATTCTCTTCCATGTCCTATCCAACATGTATCCCTGAAAAATATAATTAAAGCAAAATATACTGTATGTTGTTTTGTTGTTTGCAGGACTTTGCTATACTTAACTTCTGTTTGGTCTGTTTAAAAGCCACTATATTTCAAAAGGCTTTGGCACATGCTGAAGATATGAGAGGAAAAGAAGTGTATGTAAAATTCCTTCCTTTCTGCTCTGTTAACGAAATGGCATTTCTTCCATTTCAAAAACATGTTCCTAGTTTTGTATCACCATTCCCTTTTTAATCTGTAATTAATTTGTGCTTATTCCTTAAACTTACTTGGATATAAGCAAACAGGACAATGTATTCTTTAACCAAAGCATTTTACAACTTTTTTTTAAAAAATTGAAAATAACTTTATTGAAATTTAAAGCAAAACTGAATTTGACTGTTCTGTATGGTAGCAATTCAAAGTAAGAATCAAGTGGACTCAATCCAATACATCATTGGCACATCCCTCCCCACCATCATAACTATCTACATGAGGTGCTGCCTCAGAAAAGTAGCATCTGTCATCAAAGACACCCAACATAAAGGTTATGTCATCTTCCCACGGCTATCATCAGGCAGATTTACTGAAGCCTGAAGTCCCACATCACCAGGTTCAAAAACAGCAACTTCCCTTCAACTATTTGGTTCTTAAATTAACCTGCACAACTCTAATCACCCTTTCAGTACAGTCATACTTCGATGGCTTTGCAATATAATGAACATTTTTTGATTTAATTGTGTTCTTGAACAATTATTGTATAATATGTTTATTTTATGCTTATGTTTAGTTTTACAGTGAATGTTATCTATCTGTTCATATGTGCCTGGGATGTTGCTGCACACAAGTTTTTATTGCATCTGACCATAAATGTACTCGACTGGACAATCTGAGAAAGAACCTTCCATTATCACCTATCAAGCCAATATCATAACCCATTGGCTAGTTTATTCTGTACCGTGTGTTCTAACCTTCCAAACTGACCTACTACATGGGATCTTGTCAAATGTCTTGCTTAAGTCCACATAGGCAATATCTACTGCTCTTCCTTCATTCAATCATCTTGGTCACCTTTTCAAAAAGCTCAATCAAATGTATAAAATGACACGCTGATCATCCCCAGTCAGTCTTGCGATTGAACATAGAACATAACGGGGTCCTTCGGCCCACGATGTTGTACTGACTTTTTAACCTACACTAAGATCAATCTAACCCTTCCCTCCTATATAGCCCTTCATTTTTCTATCAGCCACGTGCCTCTAAATATCCCAAATGTATCTGCCTCTACCACTACTCCAGCCCACAAACCACACACCGCTCACCTTTCCAAATGCAAACAAATCTTGTTCAGAATCCCTTTCAATAACTTTCCCACTACTGGTGTTAGGCTCACTGGCTTGTAGTTCCTTGTAATTTATTTTTTTATTGAAGTTCATCATCAAACAAACATTTCCATAAGATGTATTTCAGACATTGTACATATATATCATATAATTATATATATCACAAATCTCCACAAAGTATTTATCTGAGGTATACACTTATAGAAAAGAGTGGAAAGAAAAAGCAAGCAAAAGGAAAGAACTAGGTACAAGTAGGGAGTGATCTTTTTTTTACATACATATTCATTGATTTGTGACAATAAAATCAGGCCTATGAGGCATTATGTAGTTAAACCATTTTCCCAGTATGAATCAAATTGTTCCAGCTTATGATTAACAGATGCTGTTATCTTCTCCATTTTGTAAATGTCCATTGTAATTTCCATCCATGCATTTAAAGTTGGGCTCTCCTGTGATAACCATTTCCTAGTGTTACGTACCCCGTAACTGGGTCACTTAACCAGCAAAGATAGAGAGGTCCGTTGAAGTCTGATGGTACTATTTTTAACAGTATTTATTGATAAAAATACACAAAAATAATATCAATGCAAACACACAGATAATATACGTCATCAATACTAAATCTAAAAGCGCGGGTAAAATAATAATCAATAAGAAATAGCTCTATCGTTGTTTAGGGGATAATGTATTGTCCGATGGAAATATAAAAGTCACTTTAGTTCAGTCAAGCTGTAGGCTGCAGCCTTTTTGGTTGGAGAGAAAGACGGAGGTTTAACTTGCCCATTCCTTTTATGATGTCAATCCTTCGAGAGTCGTTGGGGGACTGATTTCCCCTTTGAGGTTAGCTAAAGCCGTGCTTCCGTGGCAAGACCCACCAATTTCGAGGCAAATAGAAAAGGACGCACGTGGGCTGGTTCCACTGGCTTTTGCTGTTACGCTGTTACAGGAGTTCTAGCATTTCTTCTGGTGCGTCTGAAGGGGCTGTTCCTCAGACCCTCTTTTATCCTGACTCACAGGGTCTCAGATGTCAATCAGGGTGGGATGATGCAATCCCTCCACCAACCCCCCCCCCCCTCGGTTCATTGCCTGGGGCTTCGATGCATCGTACAGGATTCAATACACAAGTCCATCTCCAAGAGACAATAGCCGTTATCAATGGTTCCACCTTTCGGAGGCCAGGACACATTCCAAACTCTTTGTGGATTCTGCATGTCTTTCTCTCATTTCCTGGGTCTCCTGACTCAAATCAATAGCGATCCTGCCATTCTCAAAAAGGAGGGGGCCACGGGCGTAACACCCCCTTTCGTCAACACGTTTTTCCCATCGGTAAAAACGGAGTAATACAGAGTCTTGCAGGATTTTAGAATCTAACACAATACAAAAGCTTTTCCTTTCACTACAGAGTAATACAGTTATACATTCAATTCAGTATCTAGATGGTTACCAATTACATTGTCACTTCCTTTAATATCTTGTACCCTACTAAAGTCTTGTAGCATCAGACTCCAATTTAGTAACCACCTTTTTTTTTATTTCTTTCTTTCAGCAAACAAAACTAAAGAGTTGTGATCTTAAGCTTACGTGTATACTACAAAAGTTCATGCAAATACTAATCTTTATGTTGCTTTCAAACTTAACAGGCAGGCTTCCATGGGGGTTGTCTTTTATTATTCACAGGCTTTGTCGAAATCCCTTAAAACCAGTTTCAGCTATTTAAAAATGGCGTCCCCATTAACCCTCGCCTCTTTTCCGGTTAGTTCCCATGTGGGGAGCTGGCGTACCCTGGCGAAATAGGCCTTCGTCCGCTCCTTCCATAGGAGTAATTTTATCAACAATGTGTTCCAAACTTAGCCCATTTCCCGGATTTCCACCCAATTCCTTAATTTTACTCAAGTGGCTAGTTTTCTCTTCAGGACCCCGGAGGCTAGTGGGTCTCGATACCAGCGATCCCTCTTTGTTCAAACAGCATTTCGAATTCTGAGGTTTCACACCACACTCTGGAATAACAATAGCGTGTGGGGCCCCTTTACCGTCCAACTCTATCTGTAATGGATCCACAGGTGCCGCGGTACCAAGCCTTTGTCCCTGTAGCCTGGTGGCTGCTTCTAATATCAATTCAGACTTTAAACTTCCTTCATTCGATTTGGAAACCACACTTTTCCCTTTTCCTGCAATAATAATGGTCACTTCACCACCCGCTATCTCCTCGCTAACCTTTAACACCTCTTCGAGCACAAACACCTGGGAACTCTCACTTCCCACTATTACCGAGGTTAACCCTTTCTTCACTGAACCAAGTCTATCTGACCCACAAGGACTGCATTCCTTTTCAACTGAATCAAATACCTCAGACTTTTTCCGAGCTCCATTACTAGGTTCAGTACCACGTGCATCCACATCTTGGACACACTCAAACGGGACATTTGCCTCTTCCAGGCTTTCAATACCCGTACCCGGTCCAAATTCTAAATTCCCCTGATTCTCCCAGCTACTCTCTGGGCAACTCCCTTCCGGAGTAAACTCAACCCCGTGGGCTGAAACAACCTCATCTGCCAACCCAGCAGACTTCTTCAAGGTAATGGCATCCTTTTCATCTAGGACTGCCCTCATTTCATTATCGGGAACACCTTTAGAACTTTCCACTTCTTCAAACAGTTCTGCCAAGCCAGACAGATCATCCATGTCCAACCCTGGACCTTTTAACAGCTTTACCTGTGTTATGAAACCAGTAACTGGTTTCACTTACCAGCAAAGATAGATATGTCAGTTGAAGTCCAATGGTACTATTTTCAAAAGTTTTATTAATAAAGGGGCACAAAAATTAAGGTTAATACAAACATTCAGATAACATGCGTCAATACTCAATCTAAAACGCAGGTACATTAATAATCACTCAGAAATAAGCTCTTTCGTTGTCTAGGGTATAATACTGAGTCCAATTGGAAATATAAAGAGTCACTCTGAAGTCTGCAGGCTTTTCCCTTTTGGTTTCACGTGTTGGAGAGAGAGAGAGAGATTGTTAGGAAAAGAGAACACTTGCCGTTGTCTTTATGAATCAAATCCTCAGCCTCAGAGGATTTGGCTTCCCTGGTGTTAAATAAAAGCGGTTTTCCGTTGGTTCTAGCCACAAACTCCGCATTCGGAATTTAACGCACGTGGCTTCCTTCAAAATGGCTTCCCGTTCCCACGGGAAGCGATATCGTGCTTCTCGGTGTCTCCTTGGTGCGTCTGAGGGTCGTCCTCTTTCAGACCCTTCTTTATACTGCCTCACGGGATCTCAGGTGTCAATCAGGTTGCAGGTGATGCAATCTCTCTCTCAACCAGCCCACTTTGCCCGAGGGCTTTACAATGTCCCTGCGAGTTGGCACGTCTGCAGTTCCCAGGTGTCTCCTGAGAACAATGCCACAGTCGCCAGCTTTTGTCCCAGTGGAATGCGGTATCCAGCACGTCGCTGTCTTTCCATTTCCTGTGTCCATTCGGCATGTCTCTCTCTCTCTCTTGCTCTCTCTCGGGTCATTGACCCCCCTTTCACTAGGGCTCTTGCAATTCTCACAAAGGAGGGGGCTGGTATCATAACACCTGTTTCTCATCTTCATTTCGTGCCTCTAGCACTTCACTCCTCGCTAAGGGAAGGGCTACCTCCTCTCCCTTACTCTCTTTCACTTTACTACTGTCTGTTTTACCACCCTCCAAACCCTCATGGTACAGGGTCGGTAAAAACGTCTTGGCCAAATCGATACTGGCCAGATTTAAACTGCTCTCGTTCTCAGCTGCCTTTCTCGACATGCTGCGAGTGACCGCGCATACGGGATAGATCTTGGACTCTAGGGGCAGGGCCGCAACGCTCACCGGCTGGGTCGTCAGCGTCATTGCTGACCAAACCTTACCACCGGCTAAATCGTTACCCAGAAGGACGTCCGCGTCAGTTCTCAGGAATTCTGATCGCACCCCAATTTCGACTGGTCCAGAGACTAGCTCGCAATTCATAATGATCTTATGCAAGGGCACCATTTCCATCCCTTTTCCTATTCCTTTCACAGCTACCACTCCCGTCTTGCGACCAAAATCTAGTACCTTACTGCTAATCAATGACAGTTCAGCGCCCGTGTCTCTCCAGATCCGTACTGGAACTGGCGTACCTCCCTCCCTCACAGACACGGTTCCGTTTGACATACAAGTCTCAGACCCTTCTCGTACTCTGTCTACCCGGGGATTTCTTGTCGATTTACTGATTACCACAGCACATCCGATAGGGACCGCTGCTTTCCCTCTTCCTGTCTCCTTCCTTGGAGCAAAGCACCTAGATGCAATATGTCCCCCCTTTCCACAATTAAAACAGGTCAAGCCCAGAAATCTCTGGCCATCCTGCCTCTCCTCCCCAACCTTACCACTAGCACCCGGCGGGACCTCTGCCTCAGCCGGCGGGCTTTCTCTATCGTTCCCACGGTCTCTCTGGGAACTTTTATTCGAGGAAAACTTTGTCTTGTGGGTTAGGGCATATTCATCTGCGAACCTAGCAAATTCGGAGATGGACTTATTCGGCTTCTCATTCAAATACATCCGGATATCCTCCGAAACACAACCTTTAAATTCCTCAATCAGAATTAACTCCCTGAGACGCCAAAAATCCTCTTCCACTATCTCTGCTGTGCACCAACGGTCCAAGAGCACACCCTTCTCATAGGCAAACTCGGTATACTTCTGATTCCACCCTTTCTTTAAATTTCTGACCTTTTGTCTATACGCTTCAAGTACTAACTCATAACTCCGGAGAATGGCCGCCTTTACTTTTTCATAACTCTCCTCCTCTTCCTCCTCCATGGACAACACCATATATGCCCGCTGTGCCTTCCCTTTTAACACACTTTGTAACAACGCCACCCACTGATCTCTGGGCCACTTCTGATTCACTGCCACCTTTTCAAAAAGCAAGAAATAACTATCAACATCCGTCTCCTCGAACGGAGGTACTAACCTCAACTCCCGACTAACATTAAACCGCTCCTCTCGGTCTGACCCCTGAACTCGTTGCTCTTGCCTTAACTTCTCCATCTCCAAGTCATGTTTCCTCTGTTTCTCTGCCTCCCTCTCCTTCTCAGCCCTTTCCTTCTCTTTTTCAGCTGCTTCCAGCTGTTTTAACTGAATTTCGTGCTCTCTGTTTCTCAGCTCTTTCCTGCTCCCGTTTCACCTCTAACTCCTTTAGCTGGAGTGCATGCTCCCTTTCTTTCTCCTTCTCAGCTCTTTCCTGCTCCCGTTTCACCTCTAACTCCTTTAGCTGGAGCGCATGCTCCCTTTCTCTCTCAGCCCTTTCTTTCTCCTTCTCAGCTGCTTCCAGCTGATTTAACTTAATTGCATGTTCCAACCTTAATTTCTCCAACTCTAACTGAGCCGTCCCACTAGCTGGTACCTTTTCAGGGATATTTTCCAATACCTCAGCTGCAAACAGATTCTTCCCAATATAATACTGAGTTATTGCCCTTCGCACCTCCCGTTTTTTCATTGACAACCTCACCTCTGCGAGGTTTAACCCCTTCGCCAAATTTATCAAGTCTGATTTGGTGGCTGCCTCTAGCGCTTCCAGAGTCGGGTTTTCTATAAATTCACCCACGTCCATCTTTGCTGGTTTCCCGCCTGGCTACCCGTGTAACCAGATCCAAGTTTGGACTTACAAGCCCGATTCACTGGCCTCCCAATTTGGTGTCAAATCCCAGATGAGCCCCCAATTGTTAAGTACCCCTTAACTGGGTCACTTACCAGCAAAGATAGAGAGGTCCGTTGAAGTCTGATGGTTCTATTTTTAACAGTATTTATTGATAAAAATACACAAAAATAATATCAATGCAAACACACAGATAATATACGTCATCAATACTAAATCTAAAAGCGCGGGTATAATAATAATCAATAAGAAATAGCTCTATCGTTGTCTTGGGGATAATGTATTGTCCGATGGAAATATAAAAGTCACTTTAGTTCAGTCAAGCTGTAGGCTGCAGCCTTTTTGGTTGGAGAGAAAGACGGAGGTTTAACTTGCCCATTCCTTTTATGATGTCAATCCTTCGAGAGACGTTGGGGGACTGATTTCCCCTTTGAGGTTAGCTAAAGCCGTGCTTCCATGGCAAGACCCACCAATTTCAAGGCAAATGGAAAAGGACGCATGTGGGCTGGTTCCACTGGCTTTTGCTGTTACGCTGTTACAGGAGTTCTAGCATTTCTTCTGGTGCGTCTGAAGGGGCTGTTCCTCAGACCCTCTTTTATCCTGACTCACAGGGTCTCAGATGTCAATCAGGGTGGGATGATGCAATCCCTCCACCAACCCCCCCCCCCCCCCCCCCCGGTTCATTGCCTGGGGCTTCGATGCATCGTACAGGATTCAATACACAAGTCCGTCTCCAAGAGACAATAGCCGTTATCAATGGTTCCACCTTTCGGAGGCCAGGACACATTCCAAACTCTTTGTGAATTCTACATGTCTTTCTCTCATTTCCTGGGTCTCCTGACTCAAATCAATAGCGATCCTGCCATTCTCAAAAAGGAGGGGGCCATGGGCGTAACACTAGTAAGAGTCTTTTTACCAGCCACCAACAGTATATTCATTAAATATTTATCTCTTTTCAACCATTCTTGAGGTATATATCCAAAATATATGGTCTTAATCTCTAAGGGTATTTCACATTTAAAGATGTCTTGTAGGGCATTGTGTATCCCCCTCCAAAAGTCTTTGATAACAGGGCAGTCCCAAAAAATATGATAATGATTTGCATTTTGATTTCCAGTTTCTCCAGCAAACAGGGAGGTTACTATCATAATGGGATTTCTGAGAGGGTGTAATAAAATATCTTATCAAGTTTTTCCATCCAAACTCCCTCCATTTACACTTCCATTGATACCTCCATATTGTTGTCCATTCTTCCTCAGATATAATTATCCCTCCCTCCTTCTCCCATTTTGTTTTAATGTATGAAGTCGAATGTGTTTTAAGATTTGACAACCCCTTATACATGCTTGAAATGATTCTACTACCGTTATCTGAATTATATGCTTTTCTAAATCGCTCTATCAAGCATGTACTTGCCTTTGTCACAGTATTAAGCGTCTTATTAACATATTGTCGCATCTGTAAATACCAATAAAAATCGTGTTTTTCTAATTAAGTGTTTCTCTTTAAGCATTTCAAAACTGAACGATGTTCCTTCTTTCATTATGTTGCAAAGAACTGTTATTCCTTTAGCTGTCCAGTCCTTAAATCTAGCATCCAATTTATTTGGTGTAAAATCCGAGTCATATGCACACCATTTAAGAATTGCAATATCTCCCTCTAGATTATACTCTTTTATAGTAGTTTTCCATATTTTAAGAGTCAATTTCACCCATGGGTTATCAATAGTATTTGTGTACCTTTGCAGGTTGTTATCAACCAAAGTTGCTTGTATGGGGATGGGAAGTACCCGCTCCTCAATGTTTTTCCATTGAGCATCATATAATGGGTTGCACCAATATATCACAGCTCTCAACTGTGCTGCAAAATAATAATCTCTAAGAGAAGGTAGGCCCCATCCCCCCTTTTCCTTTGCTAATTGCAAAGTTTTGAGACGAACTCTAGGCCTTTTACCCTGCCAAATATACCATGATAACATCTTGTTCCATTCATTGAATTGATTTTGATTAGTCTCTATTGGTAGGGTCTGAAAGAGATATAACAGTCTGGGCAGTATATTCATTTTAATAGACTCAATCCTTGAACTGAGACTGAAAAAAGGAATCAGGTTCCATCTTGCCACATCTTCCTTAATTGTTTTATATAAAGGCTGATAATTACATTCTGATAATTTTGTCAAATCTTTTGGCATAATGATGCCCAAATATTTGAAAGACTCTGTGTGCCATGCCCAGGGATATCTACTTTCAATTTCTCTTGGTGGGCTATAGTAATATGGAAGTAATTGGGTTTTATCTATGTTGATCTTGTATCCTGATAATTGACCATATTGTTCAAAGGATTTAGGTAAAGAGTATATCGGTTGCCCTAGATAGATCAAAATGTCATCCGCATAACAAGCCAATTTATGCTCTGTCCCTTTAATAGTAATTCCCCTGATATCTACATTTTGTCTGATGTATTAAGCTAATGTTTCCAGATATAACGCAAAGAGTAGCGGTGACCATGCACAACCCTGTCTCGTGCCCCTTTCTAGGGTAAGACTATTTGATAAATATCCATTGATTTTAATCCTAGCAGTAGGATTGTCATATAGTGTCTGTATAGTTTTAATAATTGTGTCTTGGAAACCAAATCTGTGTAAAACTCTGTAAAGAAAATTCCAATTAACCGAATCAAATGTTTTTTTCAGCATCCACGCTTATCACTATTGCTTCGATTGTATTTTTTTGTATATGATCCATAATGTGAAGTGTCCTTCGTATATTGTCTTGTGTCTGGCATTGTCGTATAAAACCTGTCTGATCGTTACGTATCAGTATGGGTAGAAACTCCTCTAATCGTTTGGCCATGATGGAGGTAAATAACCTATAATCTACATTAAGAACGGACATTGGTCTAAATGATCCGCATTCCATTTTATCCTTGCCTTCTTTCGGTATAGCTGAGATTATCACTTCCTTCCAACTGGGTGGCATTTGTGCCTTTTGTAGAGCCCAGTTCAGTGTGGGGAGTAAAACAGGAATTAACTCATTTTTAAATTCTTTGTACCACTCTGTCGTATACCCATCTGATCCTGGTGAACTTGCTTAATTTAAGCCTACTAATTGCAGCTTTTAATTCAACTTCAGTTATGTCAGCAGTCATCATTCTATTTTGTTCTTTGCTTAAAGTGGGTAACTCTAGAGAATTCAAGAAGGTGTCAATTTGGGTTATGCTTCCCCCTGGAACTTTCCACGCCAGTATTTTCATAGATTTTGATCCACTTTCATACTGTCTCTGTTTCAGAAACATTAAGTTTTTCCTGATTTCTTGTGTAGCCAAATTATTTATTTCATTCCTAATTCTTTTAATTTCCCCTAATGTATCCTGTACCAAATTCAATTTGTGTTTTTTTCTCTAGTTCCTTCAGCCTATTTTGTAATTCCTCTAATGTTTTATTCCTTATTTTTTTCTTATATGAAGATATCGCTATAATTTTCCCTCTTAAGACTGCCTTCAGAGTATCCCATAAAATGGGAGGTGAAACCTCTCCATTATCATTAAATTCTAAGTAGAGACCAAGTCCTTTTTTAATTTGTTCCTTAAAGTATGGATCATTGAGTAGACTTGAATTTAGTTTCCAATTTGTATTCTTTGGTTGTAGGTCAAAATCAACAGATAAATATATATTTGCATGGTCACTTACATCTATTGTCCCAATTCCACAGGTGTTTATTTTGTCTTTGTCTTTTCCAAATGTTATGAAATAGTCTATTCTTGTATATACAGAATGGGGGGCAGAATAATGAGTGTAATCCCTTCTGTCAGGGAAAATGTCCCTCCATATATCAATTAAACCAACATCCTCAAAAAGTGTATTAACTTTCTTAGGTAAAGATTTTGTTTCATAGATCTTTCTATTGGAAGAGTCTAAGTTTGGTTGTAATTGTAAATTTAAGTCTCCCCCACATATCAGGAGACCTTCTGTTTCCACTACCATATCAGTAATTTTCTGAAAGAAACCAATATTACTTCCTGGGGGTGTGTATATATTCAATAGAGTAACTGAATTGCCATCTATATTCCCCCTTACCAGAATATATCTGCCCTCTTTATCTCCCATTTCGAATACTTTTTCAAAATTTAGTTTACTTGAGATAAGAATAGCAACTCCTCTCCAATGCCCTGATTTATATGAGGAGAAAAACAGATTAGTGAAGCCCATTCTCTTTAGTTTTTTTATGCTCATTATCACTTAAATGAGTTTCCTGTAAATATACTACATGGGCTTGTTCATTTTTCATTTTGGATAAAATTCTCTTATGTTTGATTGGATTTAATAGCCCATTGACATTAAAAAAAAATGAATTTTACCTTGTCCTTAGCCATCTGTATTTATCTGTCAATGTATCATTGAAATTAGAATAAAACTTAATCGATCTTCTCCCTGAACAAATAAGAACCAAGAAACGCAAATAGTAACAAAAATGGCAATGAACGTGTGATTCCAAGGCTGAGGTCTCTAGTAGATGACCCTGCATTGAGCTAGAGGAAATGTCTAACTGTGGGGGATAACCCCTCCTACTTGTGAGTTGAGGGCCCCCATTGCAGTATTCATAAAAGTCAGTGAACAAATCCATTACACAGAAAAGATTTCCCTGTGTACTCCTCCTATATATACATATATATATGTACACACACACACACACTACATACATACACCTATATGCACACATATATATATTCTCATTTTGGTGGGGAAAAGGAGTAAGTGAGCAAATAAAGAATAACAACTAAGTAATATAAAATCCACATTATAATAAGTATTTCTCAAGATAGGTATATCACCATGTACTTTTGCTTCCGTTTAGCTTCTCAACATTTTTAAAGTTAGCCAAACCTTATGGCTCTTCTGAAGGGGGTGAGGACTGTCTTTGGGAAATGCCCGGTCTCTTCCTGATATATTTCTCTCGGCCTCCTCCCGTCTCCTGCCATCTCGATTCTCGCACTATTTCCCAAGCCGAGCGGGACAATTCCTCAGCCAGGGTTTCCTTCGTTTTGGTCATGCTGACGGGCAACCCTCTGGCCTTCATGTCTATAGTCGCCTCTTCCACTGTCTGGTACAACCGTGACCCGTTGTCATAAAACACTCGAAGTTTAGCAGGGTATGGATTTTGAAATCTAATCTTATTTTGCTTTAGTACTCGCTTTACTTCGGAGTATTCTTTGCATTTCTGGAGGACCGCGGTGGGGGGGGGGTAATCTTGGTTGAAATATATTAATTTATCCTCTAAAATCACTCTCTTCTTACCCTAGGCCCTTTGTAGAATCTCCGCCTTGGTGCTGTACTGAAGGAATTTAATTATTATTGAGCATAGCTTTCTATCCTGGGTAGGTTTTGGGACTAATGCGCGGTGGGCTCTTTCGACTTCCAGCTCCATAGCCGGGGGAAGATCCAGCGCGTCCCGCAGTAACTTTCTGACAAACTCCATCATAGACAAGCCCTCCGCTCCTTCGGGAACATTGTAGATTCTGATATTTTTCCGCCGTGATCTTCCCTCCAGGTCAAGCAGTTTACCTGCTTGGTGATTTAATATTTTTATCATCTTACTCAGTATCCATTCCATGTTTTGAATGCGATCTTCCACCTTCTCAATTCGAGTCTCTGCCACCGCTATTTTTTGATTGACGCTGGTGAGCTCTGACTTAATATCACGGAGCTGCTGCTTTATATCTTTCTGGACCTTCATTATTTCTTTCAGGATTTCGAAGATATTCGCCGCTTCGCCTGAACAAGGCCCAGTGTCCGCTTTGCTAGCATGCGGTTGGGTAGGAGAGCCAGCCGCTGCACTCCTCTCGGCCGCAGGCTCCGCAGTGTCGCTTTTTTTATTTCCATTCGTTTTCCCCATTCTTGCCCCTCTTTTCAGTTCAAATATTTTTCAAAAAATATTATATTTGATGGGTTAACGGGGTTTAATATGCATTTTTCCGTAGGAGCTAGTGACTTAAGCTGCCATTCTCGATGATGATATCACCGGAAAACCCCCCATGGGTATCTTATGACCATGATGTAATTGAGTATCTGGTGATCTTGTGATGGTGGGGTGACGCATTTTCCCCCAGTGTGAGGTCATGTGTTGTAATTTTCCCGCCAGTGTGAGGTCATGTGATGGCTGTTCCAACAGGTATAAAATGGGGAAAGCCTGCTGTGACACGAGTTTTTGTTGGGATGTCATTTAAGTCGTCCGTTACTCCGTTATGCTGCATATTTGATTTCATGGCGCAGTTTTGTTTTAAAGTGGAGTTTTCATTTCTACTGTATCTACTGAGTTTACATTATTGTTGTGCCGGCAGTTTTCAAAATCACTGCCAGTTATGTTTGATGTATCTTTGATTTAATTTTGAAGTCTAAGTATTGGAGAATGAAGAATTTACCAAAGTATGGAACCCCAAAGGATCGAGTAAAGTTGGTGTTGTTGGCAGTTTAATACAGGATCGACCTTATTGGATCTTCGTTCAGGAAACAGTAACCTGCATCCGAGATAGCCCCTGCCTTGTGAGAGCAGAAAGGGTTGGGCGCAGTGTTATTCGCCAAGGAAAAGGTCAGTTCCTTCAAGCCATTTTTAATTCCCTTCGTCGTGAATCCTTCAGGCAAACCATATTTCCGCTGGGATCAGCAGTAACGTAACATCGTCGAGGGATCTACAGGGAGAAGCACTGTCGATGTTTCGGGCCGAAACCCTTCGTCAGGACTAACTGAAAGGAGATATACTAAGAGATTTGAAAGTAGTGGAGGGAGGGAGAAATGCAAAATGATAGGCAGGGTTTGAGGGTAGGGTGAAAGTTGGAGGCAAAGTTAATGATGGTGAGGACAAAGGGAACCCTATCCCGAGTGGGGTGGCGGGCAGATGGGGTCTGCCTTTTTGTTGGCTTTGTGGAACAGTCCATGTTCCAACTCTATACGGGTATCCATCCCCCTCTTTTCCTTCGCTACATCGACGACTGCATTGGCACTGCCTCCTGCACGCATGCTGAGCTCGTTAACTTCATTAACTTTGCCTCCAACTTTCACCCTGCCCTCAAATTTACCTGGTCCATTTCCGACACCTCCCTCCCCTTTCTTGATCTTTCTGTCTCCATCTCTGGAGATGGCTTATCTACTGATATCTACTACAAGCCTAGACTCTCACAGCTACCTGGACTATTCCTCTTCCCACCCTGTCTCTTGCAAAAATGCTATCCCCTTCTCACAATTCCTCCATCTCTGCCGCATCTGCTCTCAGGATGAAGCTTTTCATTCCAGGACGAAGGAGATGTCTTCCTTTTTTAAACAAAAGGACATCCCTTCTTCCACCATCAACTCTGCTCTCAAACACATCTCTCCCATTTCCCGCACATCTGCCCTCACCCCATCCGCCCGCCACCCCACTTGGGATAGGGTTCCCCTTGTCCTCACCTACCACCCCACCAGCCTCCAGGTCCAACGTATAATTCTCCGTAACTTCCGCCACCTCCAACGGGATCCCACTACCAAGCACATCTTTCCCTCCCCCCCCTTTCTGCTTTCCGCAGGGATCGCTCCCTACGTGACTCCCTTGTCCACTCGTCCCCCACCCCCATCCCTTCCCAACAATTTCCCTCCTGGCACTTATCCTTGTAAGCGAAACAAATGCTACACCTGCCCTTACAAACTTCCTCCCTCACCACCATTCAGGGCCCCAGACAGTCCTTCCAGGTGAGGCGACATTTCACCTGTGAGTTGGCTGGTGTGGTATACTGTGTCCGGTGCTCCCGGTGTGGCCTTTTATATATTGGTGAGACCCGACGCAGACACCAGAGAAAGCAGGATCTCCCAGTGGCCACACATTTTAATTCCACATCCCATTCCCATTCTGATATGTCTATCCATGGCCTCCTCTACTGTCAAGATGAATCCAAACTCAAGTTGGAGGAACAACACCTTATATACCGGCTGGGTAGCCTCCAGCCTGATGGCATGAACATTGACTTCTCCAACTTCTGTTAATACCCCTCCTCCCCTTCTTACCCCATCCCTGACATATTTAATTGTTTGTTTTTTTTCTCTCTCTCTGCCCATCACCCTGCCTGTTCTCCATCTCCCCCCTCCCCCATTCTTTCTCCTGACGCCTCCCATCCCATGATCCTTTCCCTCCTCCAGCTCTGTATCATTTTCGCCAATCACCTTTCCAGCTCTTAGCTTCATCCCACCCCCTCCGGTCTTCTCCTATCATTTCGCATTTCCCCCTCCCCCCACTACTTTCAGGTCTCTTAGTATCTCTCCTTTCAGCTAGTCCTGACAAAGGGTCTCGGCCCGAAACGTCGACAGTGCTTCTCCCTAAAGATGCTGCCTGGCCTGCTGTGTTCTACCAGCATTTTGTGTGTGTTGTAAGAGGGGATATGATCATTTTATAACTGAAGGATTTGTATCCTTGAAAGAGGGATCCACTCCGGTGCCAAAAAATATCCTTAGGGATACTGGAGCTTCTCAATCACTAATGTTAGACAGTGTGCTGAAGTTTAGTGATGAGTCCGACACTGGTGAGGTAAACTATATACAAGATGTTGGGAGTGCCCTTATGCCTGTACATTTGCATGGAGTAAATTTAAGGTCAGGGTTAGTTACAGGACCTGTTAAAGTAGGACTACAACCTAGCTTACCCATGATTGATGTTTCTCTATTGTTAGGAAATGACTTAGCAGATGGACAAGTTTTTCCTGAAGTGCATTTGACAATAAAGTCAGAGGAACCACGGATGGAGTCTAACACATATTCCTCCTGTGTTGTAACTCGAGCTATGGCTAAAAAGCTTGATGTGCAGGATGAGGTTGTTACCCATGATTGTTCAACTCAGGATTCGAATTTTGAGGATGTGTCGGAAACTTTTTTACCTTCATTGTTTGATCAAGATTCTTGGAGTAAGTCTGACCCTGAAGATTTGTCTCTGTCTCGGAAGGAGATGATAGCAGAGCAGAGTAGAGTCCCTGAGATTATCAAATTAGAGGAACAAGCTCTTCCAGATAGTGAAATTGATAAGGTGCCAGTAGGATATTATTTTGAGAAAGGAGTATTATTGAGGAAGTGGAGATCACCTACAATTCCTGCAAGTGATGAATGGAAGGTTGTTCACCAGGTAGTTGTTCCTAAGTTTATCAGAATGAGATTTTAACTTTAGCTCATAGTGTGCCCTTGGGTGGACATCAAGGGGTGAAGAAAACTGTGAACAAGGTTTTTGAACATTTTTACTGGCCTGCTTTGAGAAAAGATGTGGTGACATTTTGCAGAACATGTCATACTTGCCAAATTGTGGGCAAACCTGATCAAGTTACTCCAGTGGCCCCACTGCAACCTATTCCCACATTTGGTGAACCGTTTTCTAAAATTATTATAGATTGTGTAGGCCTATTGCCAAAATCCAGAACTGGCCATCAATATTTATTGACCATAATGTGCACTGCGTCTAGGTTTCCAGAGGCAATACCACTTAGGAATATAGCAGCTAAAACTGTAACAAAGGCTCTTATAAAATTCTTTACTTATTTTGGGTTGCTTAAGGAAATGCAATCAGATCAAGGTAGTAATTTTATGTCTGGATTGTTTCAACAGATAGTTCATAAACTGGGAGCTAAGCAGATTACCTTGTCTGCATACCATCCAGAATCGCAAGGAGCCTTGGAGAGGTTTCATTCTACCCTCAAGACTATGAGTAGGATGTATTGTGTAGAAAATGAAAATGGTTGGGATGAGGGCATATATTTACTTCTATTTGCAGTACAGGAGTCAGTACAGGAATCATGAGGTTTTAGTCCATTTGAACTTGTATTTGGGCATAGAGTTGGAGGACCTTTGGCCTTATTAAAAAAACAATGGATTAATAAAGAGGTACACACTAATTTGCTGGATTATGTTTTAAAGTTTAAGGATAGATTACATAAAGCTTGTAGCTTTGCCAGGGAAAATTTAAAACTGGCTCAGGAGAAAATGAAAACCTGGTATGATAGAGAAGCTAGAATGAGGTCATTTAAGCCTGGAGATAAAGTGTTGGTTCTTTTTCCGGTGCAAACGAATCCTTTACAAGCTAGATTTTATGGTCCTTATGAAATTATGTCTAAAGTTAATGATGTGGATTATGTGATAAAAATGCCAGATCGAAGAAGGCCAACCAGTTTTGTCATATAAATATGATAAAACCATATTATGAAAAACAGCAGAAAAAGGAAATTGTAGACTAGTTAGTCTGATCTCAGTGGTTGGGAAGATGTTGGAGTCAGTTGTTAAGGATGAGGTTTCAGGATTCTTGGAGGCACATGGTAAATTAGGCCAAAGTCAGCGTGGTTTCTTTTTGGGAAAATTTTGCACAATCAGTCCGATGGAATTCTTTGAGGAAATAACAAGCAGGATAGACAAAGGAGAATCGGTGGATGTTATGTTCTTGGATTTTCAGAAGGCCTTTGACAAGGTGCTGCACATGAGGGCTTAGCAAGTTAAGAGGCCATGATATTACAGGAAAGATGCTAACATGGATAGAGCATTGGCTGATTGGCAAAGAGAGGAAATAAAGGGAGCTTTCCTGATTGACTGCCAGTAGCTAGTGGCATCTGCAGCGATCGGTGTTGGGACCACTTCTTTTTATGTTGTATGATTTGGATGATGGGATTGTTGGCTTTGTGGCCAAGTTTGCAGATGATACGAAGACAGGTGGAGGGCAGGTAACGTTGAGAAAGCAGGGAGTCAGCAGAAAGGACCTATGAAGATTACGAATATGGTTATGCAATTTGGTAGAAGGAATAAAAGCATAGACTACTTTCTAAATGGGGAAAAGATTCAAAATTCCTTACCAGTAACAACGATGTCATCCAGTAACACTGTGTTTGGACAGCCTTGCAGCACCTGTTCCACGGTTTTCTGCCAGAGTGCAGGTGCAGATGCTACTCCAAAAATAAGCCTATTATAGCAATAAAACCCTTTGTGAGTGTTTATGGTGAGAAACACTTGGGACTCTTCTTCCATCTCCATCTGTAGGAAAGCCTCAGCTAAATCCACTTTGTTGGAGTGTTTTTCTCCAGAAGGGTTTGCAAAGATATCCTCCATCCTAGACAGAGGGTACTGATCTACTTTCAGTACTGGGTTGATGGTGACCTTAAAAATCAACACAGATCCTGACAGACTCATTCTTCTTTACTACTGGGACCACTGGCATTCTCCACGGGCTCCATGTGATCTAGCTCACTGGATACTTTATCATGGAAGGTATAAGGAATTCGATGGGCTTTATAAAACTTGGGTGTGACATTGTCATTTTGCACTATTTTACCCTTGTTATGTTTGAGTTTTTCATTGCCATCCTTGAACACTGTTGTGGCATCATCCAGTACCTTTCATAATTCACTTTCAGTTGACTCTGTTGCAGGGGCTGTGGCATGCAAATGGTGGATGGATTTCCAATCAATTTGTTGTTGTCTCAGCCTATCACTGCCCCACAATGCTGTCCCTCCAGTTTTTACCACATACAAGTTCTAAATGTTCCTGCATTACTTTATCATTATCAGCAAATTACATTTTGGCTGGTTTTGTTGCAGTGGTTAAGCTTATAAGCAAAATATATGCTCTTCCACTTATTATACTCAGTAACACTGGCACTCACTTCTCATTGACTTTAATTTGCTTCAAAATACTGTTCAATTTGTTCATATACAACACCCAGTTATCTTTTGTGCAATTGAACGCTTCTATCTTTCTGATGTAGCCAGCCATTTTTACAATTTTTAAATTTTATTAAAATCACCTGATATTCACTTTTTATGAATCCATAAATTTTGTCTGTTTTCTGCCTTTTTAAATTCAACCATCTCTTTCCCTCTTTGAAAATGACAAATGCTGCATTTTAAAAAAAAATTGAAATGTCTCTCTTGCGAAGGAAAAAACTTTTTTTTTTTACCCAATTCTCTCCTCTTACCTCTAATGAAGAAAGCGTGGTACGCTTTTTTAAGCTCGAACATCTCACTGCACTTCAACAGGTTTGTAGTCATCAAACAATATACTTACAATATTACTTAAATATTTAATACACAACATAATGAATCTTTGGAATTGGTATCTAGAGGGCTGTGAAGGCTAAGATGTAGTACTCATTCAACACAGAGACAGATTTCTGGGTAGAAAGGGAATCAAGGAATGTGGAGATAGTGTTGGAAAGCAGTGTTGTGACAGAAGATGAGGCATTACCTCTGTGAATAGCGCAGCTGGCTCAAAGGCTTGACTGGCTTACTCCTGCTTTTCTCATGTTCTCTTCTCTCAGCAGTCCTGCCAGACATTGGCTGCAGTCAGAAATTTATTTCACACATTTCAGTAACACCCTCTTAAGCTGAAATAGTAGTAGGTTCCATGAGGGATTCTCACTGTGTGGCTTTAGAGCATTTTAAGACAACATCAGGAGATGCTCAATGCTGGTAAGATTGTGCTGGGGAATACCTGGCCGCTTGAGTTTGGACAAACACAATGGGCCAAATGGAGTGTAGAGTTCAAGCACAAATGTTCTGTTCTGTTTTGGACAGAGGTCATTCAGTCATACTATGCAACAGGAATTTGTTTCCCTGTGGCCCTCTGTCCATGCTGACCATTAAACACCATTTACACTAATCCTACTCTTATCTTCCCCCTATTCCCATCAGTTCCCTTCAGATTCTACCACTGACCCATTCACCAAGGGCAATCTGCAATTGCCAATTAACCTACCAATCCGCACAATGTGGGAGGAAACTGGAGAACCCAGGGGAAACCCACATGGTAACTGAGAGAATGTACAAAGACTACAAGACATCAGCTGAGGTCAGGAATGAACCTGGCTCACTGGAACTGTGTGGCAGCTGCTCTACTAACATGCCGCCATGCTGCCTCATTTTTATATTGGGAAGTCTCAAACTTTAATATGTTTCTGGCCTCTGGAGTTCAATCAGTGAACTGTGTCCCCTGTCCTGCTGCAGTGTTGCTGAAAGGAAAGCAAAAGCCAACTTTAAGACAGCAAACTGATTTTCCTGGCGGGTGATCCATTCACCGTCTCCCACCAACAACAGGAAGTTAGCATTCCTGAAATCAGACTGAAAGATCAGCAAAGGTTAATGAGTAACAGATGCCTGCTGCTTGGTATATCTCCGCCTGAGATACGAGGTTTAATATTCAGCACGGCTTTCAGTACAGCGTTGGCATCTTTCAGCAGCAGCACTTCATAGATATCATGCAACATCTGGGCACAATATTGCTGAGACAAATAGGAATAATGCAGATAATATAAGAATATTGCTTTTAAGTACCACAGGAGAGGCATCTCAACCTTAATCAAGTAAATATTTGTAGATACAAACAATTTAAATCAGATCCCTTTGCTTAACTGTCAGTTAGAACTTTTATGAGGGAAAAGGGAGAACATAATTGATTCAAGTCAATTCATCCTACAATTAGTTTGACTTGGATTGCTCTCAGTTTGAAAATTGAACAAACATGCAGTGTATATGCCAAAAACACCCTGCAGGGGTTTTGGTAGAGACATTAGGGGCATTTAAGAAACTCTTAGGTAGGCACATCATCGTCTGAACCTTTAGTGCCTAGGTGGCACATGGGGCCTCAAGTAGGCACATGGATGATAGAAAGTGGAGGGCTATGTAGCAGGGAACAGTTGATTAATCTTAGAGTAGGTTAAAAGGTTGGTCAAAGAACCTGTAATGTTTTATGTTCTATATTTCGTGTGCGGGGCTAAGTTCCCTGTATATTCAGTTGCGCTGAGGTCATGCTAGCTTGCCACCTGCAGTGTAGATTCTGTCTGGACCTGAGATCAAAGTCCGGCCTGCCAGCAACGCTAGGCTGAGTGAGATTCTCAGGTGGAGAGAGGATCATTCACGTGGCTTCAGAAACAGTTCAGCTTCCTATTTGCACAAAGTTTAACACAGGCATGCAACTGAAGCCACTCCACACCACCTGTGATCTTGTACAGGATGGAATTCCCTCACACTTCACTGTGCTCGAAGGAGGAAGGAGCATGAAACACTCAGAAGGATGTTGTAAAGGCATATTTTCTCTGTTCCCTTTAACAATCCATAAGCTTCCCCTTGCACTTACACCAAGAGACCAGTGATGTCTCCACAGACCTTGTCTGGTGTTTGTTCAGAGAACAATACCTAATGCATTTCTGCTCCTGACACTGCTCATAGTTAGGTACATCACTCTTTTGAGTACCTAAGCAATAGCACAAGAGTAATTCTGCTGGATGAGATTATAGGGAAGTAAAATCTAACAACCTTTCATCTGTAAAGAGGAATAAGGAGTCAACGTTTTGAGCCTAGACCCTTCATCAGGACTGGAAAAGAAAGGGGAAGAAGCCAGAATAAAAAGGTAGGGGAAGGACCTGATCAATTCTTCCAGCATTTTGTGTGTGTTGCTCTGGATTTCCAGCATCTGCAGAATTGCTTGTGTTCAGTCTGTCAAGAATGTTATCTGTAACTGTTCAGATTCAGATTCAGATTATTCTCATTTAGAAACCACAAATGCAATGCAGTTAAAAATGAGACAATGTTCCCCCAGAATGATATCACAAAAGCACATGACAAAACAGACTACACCAGAAAATCCATGTAACGTTTGGCAATCCCCAATCCAGAGTCCGGAGAGGCTGCTGTGTATTAATATCGCGCTACCGTCTTAGTGCGTTCCCTGGAAAGGAGCTCCAAATCCACCAGACAAAAACAAGACCAAAAACTAAAGCTACAAGACCTGCACAAAACCACATAATTACAACATATAGTTACAACAGTGCAAACTATAGCATAATTGATAAAAAGCAGACTATGGGCACAGTAAAAATAGTCCAAGATGTTAAAGAACTGTAAGTTCAAAAGAAATCACCACAGTTTCCACAAGTCCCCAGGATCCCGACAGACTCGCCATCCCACGCCGGCGGCAGAAGGGAATACCCCCGCTATGGAATTCCAAAGCACCGCCCGACTCAGCCTCGCAGACGCAGCACACAATGGAAGCTCTGTCGAAACCAGCCTCGCAGACATATTAGAGATATGAGATATTACAGATTAACTAAAGGTGTGCTTTCGCACACCGAAAGCGACCTGAGTCCATCGAAAGGACTCCGAGTCTGTCGAACCTCCGAGCTGACGACCATCCCCTCCAGCACAGTTTCTCCGAGCACCATCCTCTGCCGAGCGTATTAAGACTGCCCCGCCAACAGCCATCGGCAACGTGACCCCAAGGACTGGGGGCCTGTTCTTCCCAGCAGAGTCCCGGACCTCACAGCAGCAGCAGCAATGAAGAAGGTCTTCCTGGAATTTCCCGATGTTTCTCCGTGCTTCCACGTCCGTTTCAATCGATTATGATTGCGCACGACACCCCACTTCACAAATAACAGATAATCAGTTCCGGAGTGGCTGCTGCAAGCTGCGTCGCGCCACCATCTTGGATTTCTTACTGTTGTAAGGATATGAAGTGGATCTCCTTTTAAGACTATAAGATATAGCAGCAGAATTAAGCCATTTGGCCCATCGAGTCTGCTCCGCCATTTCATCATGACTGATCCAATTTTCCTCTCAGCTTCAATCTCCTGCCTTCTCCTCATATCCCTTCATCCCCTGACCAATCAATAATCCATCAAATTCTGCCTTAAATATACCCAAATACATGTACTCCACAGCTGCCCTTGGCAAAGAATTCCACAGATTCACCATTCTCTAGCTAAAGAAATCCCTCTTCTTATCTGTTCTAAAAGTACAGCCCTCTATTCTGAAGCTGTGTCCTCTGGTCTTAGACTCTCCTCCCCACTTTCCTACTCTGACCCCTTTTTTTCCAGTCTTGATGACGGGTCTCAGACCAAAACATCGACTGTACTCCTTTCCATAGAATCTACCTGGCCTGAGTTCCTCCAGCATTTTGTGTGTGTTTCATGGGTTCATAGTCAGTTTGGAAACTTGATAGTCGAGGGGAAGAAGCTCAACTAAAATGGTGAGTATGTGGCTTCAGTCCCCTGAACATCCTCTTTGATGGTAGCAATGAGAAGAGGGCATGTACTGGAATGGTGGGGGTCCTTAATGATGGATACCACTTTTTTGAGGCATCGCCTTTCAAAGATGTCCTTGATGCTGGGAAGACTTTAGCTGTTCTATGTGGAAAGGATATACCCAGGCAATTTTCTATGGTTGGAAGATGCCAATGTTATAATTGTACTGGAGCAATTAGGCCAGAGACAAACCTTGTTCTAGAATGACAGCATTCAGTGCTCAATACCACAGCTGGGAAATTCCTAAGTCTTTCCTCAGTTCACTCAGCCATTCTTTGACTCAGTCAGGGTTGCAGGTGTGATGAGGGGACAGATATGTACCTCACACCTAGCCCATCTGGTATAAGGGTCCCTCCTGTCTAGAAGAGCTTTGTCCAGCTGATGGAAGGACTGAGCATGGCTCTGTTTACAGTTGTGCTGTGTGCTTGGATCTCAGCCTGGGTATTGGGTATCTGCGTACATCTGTCTGTTGGTATTATAAAAGGAGTGGGTGTATGCTGACTATTTAACTGTGTCAGCGTGTGCATGAGTGGCTGTTTGTGAGAGTACATGTGTGTATGTGTATGTATATAGCTGTGTGCCTGAAAATCTTTGTGAGGGGGGCAAGGGGCTTCATATGTGCACGTGTGTCTCTATACATTTGGGAGAATCCAGCTGAGTGTGAGAGTGTGTGTGTGGCAAAATATGTTAAGGAAAGAGTAGGGATGGCCAATTCTAGTGGGATCCTTCAAACTGCTTAGGGAATGACCCTGTCAAACCCTGTTTCATCGTAGCAACAGACACAAGAAATGGCAACTCTCCCAGTCTGATCACTGGCAACAGTTATCCGCATCCAAGGGGGGTCTACAAAGACCTTTAGTGTGACAATTTCCAATAACCTGGTGCCAAAATATTAGCATCAACTATAGTATTGCTGTAAATACAATTGTGGAATTTCTCAAAGACACACAAAGACAAAGACTGTCGGCTCTCTTCTGTGTCTGTGGGTACATAGACATTTTCTGGCTATTTGTTTGAATGTCTTCCTGGATATGCGGGGGGGGGGGGGGGTTGTGTGTGTGTGTGTGTGTGTGTGTGTGTGTGTGTGTGTGTGTGTGTGTGTGTGTGTGTGTGTGTGTGTGTGTGTGTGTGTGTGTGTGTGTGTGTGTGTGTGTGTGTGTGTGTGTGTGTTTAAGTAAGTAAAATGTAAAATGCTGGAAACCTGAAATAAAAACAGAAAATGCCTAATTTCTCAGCAGCTTACATAGCAACTGTGAAAAGAGAAAAGGCCTCTGGCTGAGGACCATCATCTGCCCTGTGGAGGTAGGATACCAGGGCTTCATCAGCACATCACAACAAGGTCATTCCATGGCTCCATGATATGGCAGTGACTGGAGCAAGGTTCAGGAGAGCCACCAGAGACTAGCAGAAGAGGGTGAAAAGGGCAGCTTTTGGCTGTGGCTGAGGAGGAACTTTCCACACAAGTGCCTCTAAGATGTCTCCATTCTTACTAAGCACTGGCTTTTCCTCTACTGTACTTGACAGAGCTCCTCACCTTCCTTCTGACCAGCCCTCACATTCACACTTTCTTCCAGATCTAACAAAAGAGGAGTACCCTATGTGACTTAACCATAACCATATAACAATTACAGCACAGAAACAGGCCATCTCAGCCCTTCTAGTCTATGCCGAATGTTTACTCTCACCTAGTCCCATCAACCTGCACTCAGCCCATAACCCTCCATTCCTTTCCTGTCCATATACCTATCCAATTTTTTTTTAAATGACAAAATCAAACCTGCCTCTACCACTTCTACTGGAAGCTTGTTCCACACAGCTACCACTCTCTGAGTAAAGAAGTTCCCCCTCGTGTTACCCCTAAACTTTTGCCCCTTAACTCTCAACTCATGTCCTCTTGTTTGAATCTCCCCTACTCTCAATGGAAAAAGCCTATCCATGTCAACTCTATCTATCCCCCTCATAATTTTAAATACCTCTATCAAGTCCCCCCCAACCTCCTACGCTCCAAAGAATAAAGACCTAACTTGTTCAACCTTTCTCTGTAACTTAGATGCTGAAACCCAGGTAACATTCTAGTAAATCTTCTCTGTACTCTCTCTATTTTATTGACATCTTTCCTATAATTCAGTGACCAGAACCGTACACAATACTCCAAATTCGGCCTTACCAATGCCTTGTACAATGTTAACATTACATCCCGACTCCTATACTCAATGCTCTGATTTATAAAGGCCAGCATACCAAAAGCTTTCTTCACCACCCTATCCACATGAGATTCCACCTTCAGGGAACTATGCATCATTATTCCTAGATCACTCTGTTCTATTGCATTCCTCAATGCTCTACCATTTACCATGTATGTCTTTTTTGGATTATTCCTACCAAAATGTAGCACCTCACACTTATCAGCATTAAACTCCATCTGCCATCTTTCAGCCCACTCTTCTAACTGGCCTAAGTCTCTCTGCAAGCTTTGAAAACCTACTTCATTATCCACAACGCCACCTATCTTAGTATCATCTGCATACTTACTAATCCAATTTACCACCCCATCATCCAGACCATTAATGTATATGACAAACAACATTGGACCCAGTACAGATCCCTGAGGCACACCACTAGTCACCCGCCTCCAAACTGACAAACAGTTATCTGCCACTACTCTCTGGCATCTCCCATCCAGCCACTGTTGAATCCATTTTACTACTTCAATATTAATACCTAATGATTGAACCTTCCTAACTAACCTTCTGTGTGGAACCTTGTCAAAGGCCTTACTGAAGTCCATATAGACAACATCCACTGCTTTACCCTTGTCAATTTTCCTAGTAACCTCTTCAAAAGATTCAATAAGATTTGTCAAACATGACCTTCCACGCACAAATCCATGTTGACTGTTCCTAATCAGACCCTGTCTATCCAGATAATTATATATACCATCTCTAAGAATACTTTCCATTAATTTACCCACCACTGATGTCAAACTTACAGGCTGATAATTGCTAGGTTTACTCTTAGAACCCTTTTTAAACAATGGAACCACATGAGCAATACGCCAATCCTCCGGCACCATCCCCGTTTCTAATGACATTTGAAATATTTCTGTCAGAACCCCTGCTATTTCTTCACTAACTTCTGTTATGAGTGATGAACAGATCTGATGGACAATGGGGTGCAGAGTTACCCATCCCCCCCCCTGAGAACCATAAACAATTGCTGTTGCTATGCTACTCATGATAGAGAGAGACGAAACACAGGCAAGAACATTTGCTACACATAAGAGGGGGAGAGAGACTGTTGATTAACTGTATTATGACTCTTCCTGGATTATTTACTTTCTACTACAAGGACTGTACTTGGCTCGTTAACATTCCTCAGGAGATAGCAGGAGTGGCCTGATTTGATGGACACGGTCATTCAGAGTTGATGGATAGCTGAGACCCCGTGAGTGGGGATAAAATAACAGGTCTGGAGAGACACCCTTCAGACACACCAGTGGACACTGATTGAGTGTTGGGAACCCACAGAAAGGTGGGGGCTTCGAAGACCGAACCAGGAGATCGGTCAGTAAAGCTCACAGTGTTACAGCAGGGCAGGTGGGGACTTGTGTGTGTGTCCACTCATGCCAGAGTGACGAGTCCACCACAGAAGAACGGTCTAGCTGAAGGACAGAGGGGTCATAACTGAATGACCACAACGATACAATGGATTAAGAAAGCAAAGGAAGGTTTGGCTGCTGTAGCTGTTACCTCTCGCTCGCTCTCTCTCTCTCCAATGATTTCAACACAACAATTATAGCTACTTCAGCATTTATGAACTGAACTTTATACTTTTCTATGACAATTCATTTACCCCTAGACATCGGTAGAGCTTGTTTATTATTGATTATTATTATTCCTACACTTTTAGGTTTATTACTGCTAACTTGTTTTATATGTATATTTGCATTTTTTATATAGTATTGTGTAGTTTACTAATAAACACCTTTAGTTTGGTACCACCAGACTCCAACGGATACTTCTATCTTTGCTGGTCTGACACCCAGTTACGGGGTACGTAACACTTCCCTCAAGGTCCTAGGGAATATCCTGTCATGACCCAGAGACTTATCCACTTTTATATTCTTTAAAAGCGCCAGTACTTCCTCTTCTTTAATCATCATAGTTTCATAACTACCCTACTTGTTTCCCTTACCTTACACTATTCAATATCCTTCTCCTTAGTGACTTCATGGTCCATTTGTCCATCTCCATCAATCATTCCCCTTCTCACAGCACTTTCCCACATAGAGCATAAAACAGCAAGGACCCCCATCACCAAGGACATACTCCCTTCTCATTACCACCATCAGAGAGGAGCTACAGGAGCCTGAATGCACACACTTAACATTTTAGGAACAGTTTCCTCCCCTCTGCCATCAGATTTCTGAACAGATAATACACCCATGAATACTACCTCACTATTTTGTTCTCTTTTGCACTACTTATTTAATTTAACTTTTTAATGTATTTCTTATTGTATTTTATGGTATTTTTATGTATTATATTGTACTGCTGCCACAAACCAACACATTTCAGAACATATGTCAATGAAATCAAACCTAATTCTGATTCTGAAAAAGTACAGCACAAGAACAGGCCAACAATGTTTGTAATTGACACAATGCCAAATTAAACTAAGTTTCTTCTGCCTATACATAATGCATATCCCTTTGTTCCCTGCATATTTATTTTGCCTATCTACCAGACTCTTAAACACCATTATCATATCTGCTTCTATCATCACCCTTTGCAATGCATTCCAGGCACCTACCGTTCTCTGTGTAAAAAAAAACAACCCCACAAAACTCCTTTAAACTTCCCCCTCTCACATTAAATATATGCCCTCAAGTATTTGATATTTCTACCCTGGAAGAAAGATTCTACTTGTCCACTCTATCTATGCACTCATAATTTTATAAACTTCTATCAGATCTCCCCGGAGGTTCCTACACTCCAGAGAAAAGAGCCCAGGTTTGTCCAATCTGTCCAATCCATGTAATCCAGGTAGCACTCTGGTAAAGCTAACTGACACTATTTCCAATGACTCCATATCCTTCCTGCTATGCAGTCAGTAGAAATGTACACAATACTCCAAGTGTGAGCTAAGCACAGTTTTACGTAAAGTAGCTGCATCATTACTTTCTGACTTGTATACACAAAGAGCAGACAACGAAGTGCAAGCATGCCATATTCCTTCTCTATCCTCCTGCCTACTTGTGTGGTGACTTCCATGGAGATAACATAACCATCCTTTTATTCTTTCCCTTCCCACCATCCCACGGTCTGCAGCAAAAGGCAGGATATTTGAGGAGCTGCCGTTCCTACTGTGGTTCACTTTGCAACCTAACTCCAATGTGTCACTCTAGGACAGGGGTTCCCAATCTATTTTATACCATCGACCAAAATCATTAAGCAAGACGTCTGTGGACCCCAGTTTGGGAACCCCTGCTCTAGGGGAAACATTCAATGCTAACTCCTGAAGCCCCTCTCAAACTCACTCAATGCTAGTAACATCCCTGTCTTATTTTCAGTGCCAGCTCCTATCACTCTTACCTTATGATTGCCCAGAAGATCTCTTACAATGCCAGCTCTCCAATCCTCCATCCACAGAGTTTATCTTCTCTCTCCGATGGAATTCCTAGACCAGAACTTCCAGGGTGCGGTCAGAGATGTGTGGAACTGCCTTTCACCCCATGTTTCTCTCTCCTATCTATGGCAACCTTTCCATCCCTGAATATGGCTTCTCATACTATGGAGAGTTTCCTTTTAGGGGAGGAGTCCTGAAGTGCCTGGCCAAGGGTGGCGGCTACATGAAATTTTATAGAAGGGTATTGTGACCTCCACTAAACCATTGCCAAAAATTGCTGCTCTGTGCTGTTAGAAAAGATGGGATGCAAAACTGCATTGCAAATGTACTGAGCTGTACAAGTGCAGACTCAGTGGAAGGCCATTTGGAGTCAACTATATCAGAGTCACATACTGACCCAAAAGAGTGCTGACAACAGACATCCTTTCCTGAAAGGGAACTAGTTATATCATTTATTACTATTTAACAGCTGTCATTTCTGATACTTAAACTTCTCATTTTCTCAAAATGCTCTACAGGATTCAAATTCATGTTCTCCGGTGAATTAACTGAGGTTTCCTGATTACAAATCCATTAAGTACTGCACTCCAAATACAAGCAAAAGTTACAGTGCAATCACATATTAAAGTAAACAAAGTAAAATACACAAATAGCATGGCTCTGAGAGGTGTTAGTAGTTTACCCTGGAAGCACAAACAAGTCTGCTATAATACCAATAGCAAGCCTTTCTTCAAATTGTTTCTGAATTTCTCTCAGACACAGTATACAGGTGCAAGATTGTCTGATGTGTGTAATATTTTGCACAAATTGCCAGCACTTAGAAAAGACTAAAGTAATTTAATCTAAAATTAAAAATACAAAACATTTTCAGCAAAAAAACAATTAGACAGAGCGGATGTAGCAGAAAGTTACACTTGCCAATTACATTTAAGTGTAAGGATGTACAAAGGGAAGAGGATGGCTGATTGAATCCCCAGCATCATTCTTTTGTTATTGCTACTTTGTCCCATTCTTTGTGGTGGTGTGGAAAAGGAAGTTCAGAGCTGAACTGGAAATAAGACAGGATCTTGTTGCAAAGCACAATGGGGAAATAGAAAGGGAAAAGAATGTAATTGCTGAAAGTTAAATTGGCAGCTCAATTCCCTGACTGAAGTTACAATCTTGCAACATAGTTTGTACAATCGTCTTAGAAAAAGGAAATTCATTGTGATTTGCAACAACAACTATTTGGTATTTGTATAAATATTATATATCTAAAATATCAGGCAAGTATGAACTGTGTACAGCTTCCTAAGGTTCAGGGTTTATATGTTTATGCCATACTCAATCCATAAAGCAGAAAGCATCCCACTGGGGTCTTGTTGCTAAAATAAATCTAGTCAATAATACAATTATTAAAAAATGCTGAGGAACTAAAGGAAGACACTCGGCCCACGTGCGTCAGCCAAATCTTTGAAAGAGCTCTCCAACTAGACCTGTGCCATAGCACCAATCATATTTCTTTTCAAATATCAGTTTTTCATTTGTTTAATCTGTATAAAGTCTTGAGTATTTCAGGGTAGCATATGGTGATGTACGTACTTTGATAATAAATTTACTTTGAACTTTGATCTCTTCTTTTCACAGTCTCTTCACACTGTTACGGCCGGGAAGGAGGTACAGAAGCCCAAAGACATGCTCTCAGCGATTCATGAACAGCTTCTTCCTCTCTGCCATCCAATTTCTAAATGGACATTGAATCCACGAACACTACCTCACTACATTTTTATTTCTTGTTTTTTGCACTACTTATTTTAACTTAATCTATTTAATAGACATATGTTGCCTGTGGCATAGAGGCATCAGTACCGGACTTCGAGGCGAATGGTTCCAAGTTAGAATTTGGCCGGCTCCATGCACACTTTCCATCTGTGCTGTGTTGAGCATTGAGTAGCAACTCAGCCTCATAAAAAGCAGTGAAATGCTACAGAAGCAGCAAAAATGCTACCCAATGTGCCACAACAATGAACAACAATAATTTAATAGACATATAACTCAATTTTTTTTCTTTATACTTATTTATCTGTATTTCATTGTAATGCTTCCATAAAGTTAACAAATTTCACAACATATGCTAGTGATACTAAACTTGATTCTGATTCCTTGTACTTCACTGCAGAGGTTAAATCAAAAAGTTTTTATTGGGAACTTTTGAAACAGATCCACTATTAATTCTGGCTGCTATGTTATTTAAAAATCTTACTTAAGTGCGAGCTGGGTCTGAGGGATAAAGATTTGCAGCCCGCTCATGTTTCCCTATTGTGGACCTGCGTTTCTGATCCTATCCGTTCCCCACCCTTCCATCAAGCCTGCATCCTTCCGCTCCTTCCTTAATCAGGAATACATCCGCTTCCTCTTGAAATCTGTGTGGGAGCTTCTGACCACATTCAGATCATGTCCAGTTTCAGGCTGACGGCTCTGTTTTTGCTCAAAATATAATCACGGTTCTTTACCCAGTCCATCACTTTTGATGCTTTTAAACTGAATGAGATTAAATGGAGCTGACTAGATCCTTTCTACAATATAGAATAACACTGGACAACAAAGATTTTGCTTCTAAATAATTCCTGGTGTATCTTATGGATTTTGGCCTGCTAATAATGAAAACCACTATGAAATTTCCCTATCTATCACACATCATTTTTAAACTAACCTATAAGATTCTGATTATGATCCTGTTAGTTATTTCAATTCATAATTCAAGTCAGAATAACTGATGCCAAGATTAAGGAAGACATTTTTGTTGGTCCACAAGTCAAACAGATCATCAATGACAAAGAACTTATAGTGGAGAAAATTGCATGGAGGGCATTCAAGGATGCTATTGAAAATGTTATTGGCAATGACAGAGCACCAAACCACATGCAACTGGTTGACAAAATGCTTCAAGCATACAAAACCATGAAGTGTAACATATCACTAAAGATTCACTTTCTGCATTCCTATTTAGATTACGTCCCTGCAAATCTTGACACTGTCAGTGACGAGCATGGTGAAAGGTTTCACCAGGACATTGTGGTCATGGAGAAATGGTATCAGGGCAACTGGAATCCATCAATGCTGGCTGATTGTTGTTGGATACTTAAGAAAGAAGCTTCAGACACTGAGTACAAGCGAAGATCATCAACAAAACATTTTAGTTCATTTGAACTATTATAAAGCGGCGGCACCACTATGCAATTAAATGCATTATATTTAATAAAAGTTAATTTACTGTTTCTCCAAATTCCTAAGTGATATATATATAGTCCGAAATTGTATTTATGTAGAGCTTCAAGCGGTCTATCATAAAAAAAAATTCTGAGGAAGCAATACATGAAAATTGTGTTGTCCAATGTCGTTTGGGGGACTTTTAACTCAAAAAGAATTGTAGGTGACATGTTGTTAAAGTAGTCACCCTTGGTCCAGCTTTGATGTTTAACCAGCAGGGATGGTGGTTTGGATGCTCATGAGAACACTACATGGTGAAGATGTGATTTTACTCAGTGTGGCCCAATGGGAAATTATCGAAGCAGTTAAATCTTCAGGAGGCATTAATAAAAACATTTTGCAATGAAGTTTATGTCTCCTCACACATTTCCCAGAGCACATGAAACCCAGCTGTGGAAGGAAGGCAGGACAGCAGAAACAGAAGGAGCATGTTACTTTGAGACAGTATACTCTTGCAAATCTACTTCACTCAGTACAGTCAGCTTCAGGTCCCATCAAAACCTCACTCTGTAATTTTTATTGTACCCTGATCTTCCAGCCATCACTTACAAGAGGCGTTGATAAGGTGGATGATCACAGTCTTTTTCACAGTGTAAGGTAACCTTGAACTAGAGGACATTTGCAGTGGCACCACAGTAGCGTTGTGGTTGGTACAACACTATTACAAACAGCTTGAGGCGCCAGAGTTTGGAGTTCAATCTCGGCAAGCTCTGCAAGGAGCCTCTGTGTGTCCTTCCTCTGGAATGCACGGTATTTCCCCAGCTGCTCTGGTTTCCTCCCATAATCCGAAGATGTACTGGATAGGTTAATTATTCATTGTAAGTTGTCCCGCAAATAGGTTAGAGTTCTGGGGGTTGCTGGGTGGCATGGCTTGAAGGTCCAGAAATACCTACTCTGTGCTACCTCTGGACAAAAAGGTGAGAGGGGAAAAACTTAAAGGGAACTGGAGGGGAAGCATCTTCACCCAGAGGGTGGTCAGTACATGCAATGAGCTGCAAGAGGATGTGGTAGAGACATGTACCACCACAATATTTAAAAGGCATTTGGACAAATACATGTATAGGAAAGGATTCGAGGGATAGCTCAGGTATCAGCTTGGTAAGCATGGACAAGAGATTCTGCAGATACTGGAAGTTCAGAGTCATCAGCATTATGTATCAAGACGTGGGCAATCATGGTCTTCCATCTTTCTTCAATCCAAGAACTTCTAGTAAGCTCTTAAAAACTTTTGCCTGTCCTTCCCTCGATGTAACTCAGGAATGTCATACACTATTGACTGCGACTTTTTCTTCCGATAATTTTTCCCATCACTGCAAGATGTTCAAGCTTCTCTTTCCTCAGTACATCTCCCAGAAATACAGAGCAACATACACACACACACAAAATGCTGGAGGAACTCAGCAGGTCAGGCAGCATCTATGGAGGGAAATAAACAATCGATGGTTCAGGCTGAGACCCTTCATCAGGACTGGAAAGGAAGAAGGAAGAATTCAGAATGAAGGTGTGGGGAGGAGGAGGAGGAGTACAAGCTAGAAGGTGATAGATGAAGCTAAGTAAAGAGGAAGGTGGGTAGGTGGAGGAGGGTGAACGAAGTGAGAAGCTAGGAGGTGATAGGTGGAAAAGGTAAAGGGCTGAAGAAGAAGGAACTGATAGAGAAGAATTAACTATTGGAGAAAGAGAAGGAGGGGCATCAAGTGAAGGTGATAGAGGGGTAAGGAGAAGAGAAGGGGCAAAAGAGGAGTCAGAATGGAGAATGGAAAAATTAAGAAGGGGAGGGGGGAAATTACTGGAAGTTAGGGAAATCAATGTTCATGCTATCAGATTGGAGGCTCTCCAGACAGAATATAAAGTGTTGCTCCTCCAATCTGAGAGCAGCCTCATCATGGCAGTAGAGGAGGCCATTTACCAACATGTAGGAATAGGGACTGAGAAGTAGAATTAAAATGGTTAGCCATCAGGAGGTTCCAGTGACGTCATCATCCAGAATGGCAGCCTAAAATAATAGCTCCTCCAGAAAAATGTTTATTTTGCCCTGTTAATCCACCAGATACAAGATTTCTCAAAAATATCTGAACTGGTAATAGGGACAAGAATGGGGAAAAGGAATGGAGACAAAAAAAGCATCACTGCGGAGCCTGTGGACAAGAGGGGTGCAGCGAGCGGCTCTCCTACACATGCGCGAGGTGGCGAGGCTGACACTGAGCCTCATTCAGACGAAGCGGCAAATTTAATAAAAATTCTGAAAGAGATACGGGAATTCCAAAAACAGCAACTAAATGATATCAAGTCAGAGCTCAGCAACGTTAATCAAAAAATAGCGATGGCAGAGACACGAATTGAAAAGGTAGAAGATTGCATTCAAAACGTGGAACAGATGCTAAGTAAGATGATAAAAGTGTTAAATCAACAAGAAAATAAACTACTCAACCAAGAAGGAAGGTCATGACGGAAGAATATCAGGATATATAATGTTCCCGAAGGAGTAGAGGGGTTGTCTATGGCGGAGTTTGTAGAAAGCTTGCTACGGGACACACTGGAGCTTCTCCCGACCATGCCACTTGACATTGCGAGAACACACCATGCACTTGTCCCGAGGCCTTCTGGAGACAGGGAAGATAAGCCACGGTCAATAGTAATTAGATTCCTTCGATACAAAACCAAAGCAGAGTTTCTGCGCAAGGTATTTTTGAAAGGGAAATTGATATATTTTGATCAAGATTACCCCCCCCCCCCACTGATCCTGCAGAAATGCAAGGAATATTCTGAAGTGAAGCGAGTACTAAAGCAAAGAAAGATTAGCTTCCAGACTCCGTACCTTGCCAAACTGTGAGTGTTTTATGAAGATGGGATGTAACTGTATCAGACAGCGGGAGAGGCGACTGCAGTCATGAAGGCCAGAGGGTTGCCCGTCAGCATGATCAAACCGAGGGAAAGCCTGGCTGAGCAGCTATCCCGCTCTGCTTGGGAAATAGTGAGAGAATCAAGAAAGCAGAGGACAGGAGGAGGGCGAGAGGAGAATATCAGGAAGAGACTGTGAGTTTTCAGAAGACAGCTCCTCCAGAAGAGCCATAAGGACTGACTAATTTCAAAAGTGTTGATAAGCTAAACAGAAGCAAAAATAGACGGTGCTATACTTATCTCAAGAAATACATATTACAACATGGATTTTATATTACTCAATTATTTTATTTTTTATTCATTCATTCACTCCTTTTCCCCCACTTAAATGAGAATATATACATGGGAGGAATGCACAGGGAAATCTTTTCTGTGTAATGGACATAGATTTCTTCACTTATTTTTATGGGTCCTGCAGTGGGGGCCCTCAACTCACAGATAGGAGAGGCTATCCCCCATGGCTAGATGTTTCCTCTAGCTTAACCCAGGGCCATCTACTAAAGACCTCAGCCTTGGAATTCACATTTCTTGGTTCTTATTTGTTCAGGGAGTAGATCGATTAAGTTTTATTTTGCTAATTTCAATGAGATACTGACAGATAAATACACATGGCTAAGGACAAAGTAAAATTCATTTATTTTAATGTCAATGGGCTGTTAAATCCAACCAAACACAGTAAAATTCTATCAAAAATGAAGAAAGAACAAGCCCATGTAGTATATTTACAGGAAACTCACTTAAGTGATAATGAGCATGGAAAACTAAAGAGAATGGGCTTCACTAATTTGTTTTTCTCCTCATGTAAATCAGGACATAGCAGAGGAGTTGCTATTCTCATCTCAAGCAAGCTAAATTTTGAAAAAGTTTGAAAAATTTGAATTTTGAAATTCAAATTTTGAATTTTAAATTCAAAATTCTAAATTTTGAAAAATTTCAAAATGGGAGATAAAGAGGGCAGATATATTCTGGTAAGGGGGAAATATAGATGGAAATTCAGTTACTCTATTGAATATATACACACGCCCAGGAAATGATATTAGTTTCTTCCAGAAAATTACTAATATTATTGTAATGGAAACAGAAGGTCTCTTGATATGTGGGGGAGACTTAAATTTACAATTACAAACTGAAGTTAGACTCTTCCAATAGAAAAAGCTATGAAACAAAGTCCTTATATAAGAACGTTAACATACTTTTTGTGGATGTTGGTTTAATTGATATATGGAGGGACCTTTTCCCTGACAGAAGGGATTACACTCATTATTCTGCCCCCCATTCTGTATATACAAGAATAGACTGTTTCATAACATTTGGAAAAGATAAAGACAAAATAAACACCTGTGGAATTGGGACAATAGATGTAAGTGACCATGCACCTATATATTTATCTGTTGATTTTGACCTACAATCAAAGAATACTATTTGGAAACTAAATTCAAGTCTACTCAATGATCCCTATTTTAAGGAACAAATTAAAAAAGAAATTGGTCTTTACTTAGAATTCGATGATAATGGAGGGGTTTCACCTCCCATTCTATGGGATACTCTGAAGGCGGTCTTAAGAGGGAAAAATATAGTGATATCTTCATATAAGAAAAAAATAAGGAATAAAACATTAGAGGAAATTTTAAAAATTAGGAATGAAATTAATAGCTTGGCTACACAAGAAATCAGGAAAAGCTTAATGTTTCTGAAACAGAGACATTATGAAAGTGGATCTAAATCTATGAAAGTACTGGCATGGAAACGGAAAAAAAAGATAGCAGAAAATACAATTCATAGAATTAGGGACCCAAGAACGAAAATGATTGAAAAAAAATAGCTAAATGAAATTCTAGAGGCTTTTGAAGTGTTTTACAAAACTCTTTATTCCAAAGTTCCAGGGAGAAGCATAACCCAAATTGACACCTTCCTGAATTCTCTAGAGTTACCCACTTCAAGCGAAGAACAAAAATAGAACGATGACTACTGACATAACTGAAGCTGAACTAAAAACTGCAATTAGTAGGCTTAAATTAAGCAAGTCACCAGGATCAGATGGATATACGTCAGAGTGGTATAAAGAATTTAAAAATGAGTTAATTCCTGTTTTACTCCCCACACTGAACTGGGCTCTAAAAAAAAGGCACAAATGCCACCCAGCTGGAAGGAGGCGATAATCTCAGCTATACCAAAAGAAGGCAAGGATAAATGGAATGTGGGTCATTTAGAACAGTATCTGTTCTTAATGTGGATTATAGATTATTTACCTCCATCATGGCCCAACGATTAGAAGAGTTCCTACCCACACTGATACATAATGGTCAGACAGGTTTTATACAACAATGTCAAACACAAGACGATATATGAAGGACACTTCACATTATGGATCATATACAAAAAAGTAAAATTGAAGCAATAGTGATAAGCGTGGACACTGAAAAGGCATTTGATTCAGTTAATTGGAATTTGCTTTACAGAGTTTTACACAGATTTGGTTTACATGACACAGTTATTAAAACTATACAGGCACTATATGACAATCCTACCGCTAAGATTAAAATCAATGGATATTTATCAAATAGTTTCACCCTAGAAAGGAGCACGAGACAGGGCTGTGCATGGTCACCGCTACTCTTCGTATTATATCTGGAACCATTAGCTCAATACATCAGACAAAATGAAGATATCAGGAGAATTACTATTAAAGGGACAGAGCATAAATTGGCCTGTTATGCAGCTGACATTTTGTTCTATCTAGGGCAACCAACATACTCTTTACCTAAATTGATGCAATTCTTTGAACAATATGGTCAATTATCAGGATACAAGATCAAAATAGATAAAACCCAGTTGCTTGCATATAACTATAGCCCACCAAGAGAAATTGAAAGTAGATATCCATGGGTATGGCAAACATAGTCTTTCAAATATTTGGGCATCATTATGCCAAAAGATTTGGCAAAATTATCAGATTGCAATTATTCGCCTATATAAAAAAAATTAAGGAAGATGTAACAAGATGGAATCTAATTCCTTTTTTAAGCCTCAGTTCAAGGACTGAATCCATTAAAATGAATATACTGCCCAGACTATTATATCTCTTTCAGATCTTACGAATAGAGATTAACCAAAATCAATTCAATGAATGGAACATGATGTTATCAAGATATAACTTGGCAGCGGGAGAACACCTAAGGATTTCCAGCAGGAAGACATTATGAGTTCTCGGGTGAAGAGAGAGGCCAGACTGCGCAGGCACGTGACGTCAGCCAGTTGAGCGTGAACGGTTTATAAAGAAGGCAGCCATATCCAGCGGGCAGTGGAGTGAGAGGCAGCAGAGTGAAAGGGCTTTGGCTCCACAGGCTTCGGCGGTAACGGGATGAGGTGAGGCAGTTGTTGATTGCAAATGGAGGTAGTATGCGTGTGAGGCCAGTTTTCTGTGGTCAGTGTCAGATGTGGGAGGTCCTGGAGTCTCCCGCTGTCCTGGACGGCCACATCTGCACCCGGTGCTTCAAGATGCAACTCCTCAGGGACCGTGTTAGGGAACTGGAGCTGCAGCTCGATGACCTTCATCTGGTCAGGGAGAGTGAGGAGGTGATAGAGAGGAGTTACAGACAGGTGGTCACTCCGGGGCCACGGGGGACAGGGAAATGGATTACAGTCAGGAGAGGGAAGGGGAAGAGAGGGCTGTATCCCTTGACAATAAGTACTCCTCTTTGAGTACTGTTGGGGTGGGGACAGCCTACCTGGGGGAAGTGACAGTGGCCGTGCCTCTGGCACAGAGTCTGGCCCTGTGGCTCAGAAGGGTAGGGAAAGGAAGAGGAAGGCAGTAGTGATAGGGGACTCTATGGTCAGGGGTTCAGACAGGCAATTTTGTGGAAGCAGGAAAGAAACTCGGATGGTAGTTTGCCTCTCAGGTGCCAGGGTCTAGGATGTTTCTGATCGTGTCCAAGATATCCTGCGGTGGGAGGGAGAACAGCTAGAGGTCGTGGTACATATTGGTACCAGTGACATAGGTAGGAAAAGGGAAAAGGTCCTGAAAGACCACAGGGAGTTACGAAGGAAGTTGAAAAGCAGGACCTCAAAGGTAGTGATATCAGGATTACTGCCTGTGCCACGTGACAGTGAGAATAGGAATAGAATGAGGTGGAGGATAAATGCGTGGCTGAGGATTGGAGCAGGGGGCAGGGATTCAGATTTCTGGATCATTGGGACCTCTTTTGGGGTGGGTGTGACCTGTACAAAAAGGACGGATTGCACTTGAATCCCAGGGGGACCAATATCCTGGTGGGCAGGTTTGATAGAGCTGTTGGAGATTGTTTAAACTAGTTTGGCAGGGGGTGGGAATCAGAATGTGAGTACAGGGATTAAGGTAGAAGGACAAGGGCATGATGCTAAGAGTTCTGAGTTGATGAGGAAGGACAGGCAGGGGACAGAACATAATTGTAGCCAGTTAAAGGGGTTGAAATGTGTCTATTTCAATGCTAGGAGTATTAGGAACAAGGAGAATGGATTAGTACGTGGAACTACGATGTTGTGGCCGTGACTGAAACATGGTAGGATGAAGGGCAGGATTGGATGATGCAGGTCCCGGGGTTCAGGTGTTTTAAAAGGAATAGGACGGGGGGTAGAAAAGGGGGGGTGAAGTGGCATTGCTGGTCAAGGATAGTATCACGGCTATAGAAGGAGAGGACGCTGCAGAAGGAGTGTCCACGGAGTCAGCCTGGGTGGAAGTCAGAAATAGGAAGGGATCAATCACTCTGCTGGGAGTAGTCTATAGGCCCCCAAATAGCCCTCAGGACACTGAGGAGCAAATAAGTAGACAGATTTTAGAATGGTGCACAAAATACAGGGTAGTAGGTATGAGTGATTTCAACTTCCCTCATATTGACTGGCACCTCCTGAGTGCAAGGGGGGATAGATAGGTGGGGCTGAATTTGTCAGGTGTGTTCAAGAAGGATTCCTGACATAGTATGTGGATCGGTCGAAGAGAGGAGAGGCTATACTGGATCTAGTTCTGGGTAATGAACCTGGTCAGGTGACAAACCTCTTGGTGGGGGAGCATTTTGGTGAGAGTGACCACAACTCCCTTAGCTTCAACATAGCTATGGAAAGGGATAAAAACAGACAAAATGGTAAAGTGCTTAACTGGGGAAGGGCTAACTATGAAGGGATGAGGCAGGAACTAGTGAGAGTTAATTGGAAACGGGTGTTCAAAGGGGAAAGCACAGAAGTAATGTGGGAGAGGTTTAGGGACCACTTGAGCTGGGTTCAGGATAGGTTTGTCCCACTGAGCCAAGGAAAAAATGGTAGGAAAAGGGAACCGTGGCTGATGAAACACATGAGGCAACTCATCAAGAGGAAAAAGGAAGCATATGTTAGATATAAGAAGCAGGAAGTAGGAGGGGTTTATGAGAAATATAGGGTAGCCAGGAAGGAGCTAAAGAAAGGACTTAGGAGAGCTAGAAGGGGGCATGAGAAGGCCTTGGCATGTAGAATTAAGGAGAACTCCTTGGCGTTCTATGCTTATGTGAAGATTAGGATAACAAGAACGAAGGTGGGACCGCTAAAGGATAAAGAGGGCAACATGTGCCTGGAGAAGGAGGAGGTTGGGGAGGTCCTAAATGAATACTTTGCTTCAGTATTCACAAGTGAAAAGGATCTTGATCAGGATGAGGTTGAAGTAGAGTGGGCCTGTGTGGTGGACAATGTGGAGATTAAGGAACAAGTAGTGCTGGATCTTCTTAAAAACATTAAGATTGATAAATCCCCAGGGCCGGATATGATACACCACAGGTTGCTGTAGGAATTGAGAAGAGATCGCAGGAGCATTAGCCATGATCTTTGAATCCTCTTTGGCTGCAGGGGAAGTGCCGGAGGAATGGAGAATGGCAAATGTAGTTCCCTTGTTTAAAAAAGGTAATAGGGAGAAACCTGGGAACTATAGACCAGTGAGTCTTACGTCAGTGGTATGCAAACTACTGGAAAGGATTCTTAAGGATAGGATCTACGAGCATTTGGAGAAGTACAGTCTACTCATGGATAGTCAACATGGCTTTGTGAAGGGAAGATCGTACCTCACGAGCCTGATTGAATTTTTTGAAGAGTTAACAAAAGAAATTGATGAGGGTAGGGCAGTAGATGTGGTCTACATGGACTTTAGCAAAGCATTTGACAAGGTCCCTCATGACAGACTCATCCAGAAAGTCATGAGGCATGGGATAAGTGGAATTTTGGCTGTTTGGATAAAAAAAAATTGGCTTAAAGGAAGAAAGCAGAGGGTAGTTGTGGAAGGAAAGTATTCTGCCTGGAGGTCGGTAACTTGTGGAGTGCTGCAGGGATCTGTTCTGGGACCCCTGCTATTTGTGCTTTTTATAAATGACCTGGATGTAGAGGCGGAAGGTTGGGGGAGTAAGTTTGCGGATGTCACAAAGATTGGAGGAGTTGTGGATGGAGCTGTAGGTGGTTGAAGGTTACAAGAGGATATAGACAGGCTACAGAGTTGGGCAGGAAAATGGCAGATGGAGTTCAATCTGGACAAGTGTGAGGTGATGCATTTTGGAAGGACAAACCAGAAGACTGAGTACAGGATTAATGGTCAGTTACTTAAGAGTGTGGATGAACAAAGGGACCTTTGGGTTCAAATCCATACGTCCCTCAAGGTCGCTGCACAGGTTGATAGGGTAGTTAAGAAGGCCTATGGGATGCTAGGCTTTATTAACAGGGGGATTGAGTTCAAGAGTAGAGAGGTCATGTTGCAACTCTACAAATCTCTGGTGAGACCGCACTTAGAGTATTGTGTTCAATTCTGGTCACCTCATTATAGGAAGGATGTGGGAGCTATGGAGAGGGTGCAGAGGAGATTTACCAGGATGTTGCCTGGATTGGAGAACAAGTCATATGAAGCAAGGTTAGCAGAGCTGGGACTTTTCTCTTTGGAGCATAGAAGAATGAGAGGGGACTTGATAGAGGTCTACAAAATTATGAGAGGCATAGATAGGGTGGATAGCCAGTACCTGTTTCCCGGGGCACCAATAGCAAACACCAGAGGGCATATGTACAAAATTAAGGGAGGGAAGTCTAGGAGAGACATCAGGGGTAAGTTTTTTACACAGAGGGTTGTGAGTGCCTGGAATGACTTGCCAGGGATGGTGGTGGAGGCTAAAACATTAGGGGTGTTTAAGAACCTCTTGGACAGGCACATGAATGAAAGAAAAATAGAGGGTTATGGGGTAGTGTGGATTTAGTACTTTTTTTTAGCATTATATGGGTCGGCACAAGATGGAGGGCTGAAGGGCCTGTACTGTGTCGTAGTGTTCTATGGTTCTATATACAGCAAGGTAAGAGGCCTAGAGTTCATCTCAAAACTTTGCAATTGGCCAAGGAAAAGCAAGGATAGGGCCTACCTTCTCTTAGAGATTATTATTTTGCAGCACAGTTGAGAGCTGTGATATGCTGGTGCAACCCATCATATGATGCTCAATGGAAAAACATTGAAGAGAGGATTCTTTCCATCCCCATAAAGGCAATTTTGGTTGATAACAACCTACAAAGTTACATAAATACTACCGATAACCCATGGGTGAAATGAACACTTAAAATATGGAAAACTATTATAAAAAAATATAAACTAGAGGGAGATATTGCAATTCTTAAATGGCGTGCATATGACTCGAATTTTACGCTGAATAAACTGGATGCTAGATTTAAGGACTGGACAGCTAAAGGGATAACAGTTCTTTGTAATATAATGAAAGAGGGAACACTTCTGTTTTGAAATACTTAAAGAGAAATACTTATTAGAAAAACAAGACTTTTATCAGTATCTACAGATGTGACAGTATGTTAATAGGGGGGTTAAAAATGTAACCAAGGGAAGTACATGTTTGATAGAACTATTTAGAAAAGCATATAACTCAGATAATGGTAGTAGAATCATTTCAAGCATGTATAAGGGTTTGTCAAATCTTAAAACACATTTGACTTCATACATTAAAACAAAATAGGAGAAGGAAGGAGGGAGAATTATATCTGAGGAAGAATGGACAATAATATAGAGGTATCCATGGAAGTGTACCAGTTCACAGAAATGGAGGGAGTTTGGATGGAAAAACTTGATAAGATATTCTATTACATCCTCTCAGAAATCCCATTATGATAGTAACCTCCCTGTTTGCTGGAGAAATTGTGGAAGTCAAAATGCAAACCTTTATCATATTTTCTGGGAATGCCCCGTTATCAAAGACTATTGGAGTAGGATACATAATGCCCTACATCTTTAAATGTAAAATAACCTTAGAAAGTAAGAACATATATTTTGGGTATATACCTCAAGAATGGTTGAAAAGAGATAAATATTTAATGAATATACTGTTGGTGGCTGGTAAAAAGACTCTTACCAGGAAATGGCTATCACAGGAGAGCCCAACCTTAAACGCATGGATGGAAATTGCAATGGACATTTACAAAATGGAGAAGATAACAGCATTTGTTAATCATAAGTTGGAATAATTTGATTCATACTGGGAAAAATGGTTAATTACATAATACCTCATCAGCCTGATTTTATTCTCACAAATCAATGAATATGTTGGGGGAAAAAGATCACTCCCTACTTGCACATAGTTTTCCCCTTTTGCTTGCTCTTTCTTTCCTCTCTTTTCTATAAGGGCATACCTCAGATAAATATTATGTGGAGATTTGTGGCAAATATGACTATATGATATATATGTATAGTATCTGAAATACATCTTGTGGAAATGTTTGTTTGATGATGAACTTCATTAAAAAATAAATTACAAAGCAAAATGGTTGGCCATCGGGAAACCCAGCTGGTTGCCAAAGGAGCTAAGGTGCTCAACAAAATTGTCTGTCAATCTACATCAGGTCTTACCAGCATAGAGGAGGCTGTAATAGGAACTCTGCAGATGACCCCAACAGACATGTTTCCTCAGCTGGTATGATTGTTTGGGGACTTGAATGATGCTGAGGGAGGAGGTGAAGGGGCAGGTGTTGCACTTGCCCCACTCGTATGGATAAGTACCAGGAGGAAGGTTAGTGGGAAAGACCAAACAGAAAAGAGAGTCACAGAGAGCATGATCCTTGCAGAAAGTAGAGAGTAGGTTGAGAGGGTTGGCAAAGATGAGTTCTGTGGTAGGAAGCCATTGAAGATGGCCAAAATTATGGAGGATGATGTGCTGGATACGGAGGCTCGTGGGGGGTGGGTATGGACAATAGGGACTCTGTCCCTGTGGTGGTGGCTGGAACATGGGGTGAGGGTATATTTTTGGGAAATGGAGGAGATACGGGTGATGGCAACATCAGTGGTAGAGGAAGGGAAGCCCCTTCTTTAAAGAAGAACATCTCAGATGTTCTTGAATGGAAAGCCTCATGCAGTGAAGATGGAGGAACTAAGAAAAGGGAATAGCATTATTACAATTGACAGTGTGGGAAGAGGTATAGTCAAGACAGCTGTGAGAGTCAGCAAGTTTCTAAAAGATATTAGTAGACAGTCTGTCTCCAGAGATGAAAACAGAAAGATTGAGAAAGGGAGAGAGGTGTCAGAGATGGACCAAATGAATTTGAGGGTAGGGTGAAAGTTGGAGGCAAAGTTTTTGAGAGCAAACTGGAATGAAAATTCCAACATGGATGACCTCCACCCTGACATTCCATCCAAAACTTCTGCTCTAGCTGTCAGCCTTCCCCTTTTCTTCTCCCCACACATAGTCTGACATTCCCACCTGGGATCCTGTCAGATGGCTTGCTGCCAGCAGGGAATCGAACTGATGTCCTGCGGCTGAATTTATCTGGATTCCCTTGGTACAGGTATTCCCAATTAGAAGGGCTTCCTAGCTCTTTGTTCTCTTAGTCCCTCCTTCAGAAATATTGAGTTATACTGCAATCACGTTCTGTAGGAGCGACAGGGGCTCCTCTGACTTGAGGTGGGGAAGTCAGAGGCACATACAGCAAGTAATTAGACCTGTGGAATGTTGGCTAATATTATTCAAGAGATGAAGTTGGAGATGAAGGAAGAAAGTAGGAAAATTTTGCTACAGATGTGTATAATGTTAGACAGATTGACTGTGGAGGACTCGGAATAGTAACACAAAATGCTGGAAATACTCAGCAAAGTCAAAGTAAATTTATAATCAAAGTATGTATATGTTGCCATATAGAACCCTGAGATTCATTTTCTTGGAGGCATTTACATGAAAATAAAGAAATAATTTTGAATTAATGAAAATTACATAAACAGAAACTGACAAACAACCAATGTGCAAAAGATTTTTTGAGTTGCTCCTAACCGTGCCAGCTTCCGGGTTTTAGATGCTCCAACTCCTGGGAGTATGGATAGCTGGTGCATCCTCTTTATGAGTCCAGGATGGTGCTGCTAATTGGTAATCGTGTTTTGAATTGAGTATTTAAGGTACACATGAACTGTAGTTCAGTGCTCAGTCGTAAGCCTACCAGTGATATCGTCTAGTGTTTGTTTTGTGTTCAGATCCAGTTTGATACCATGTCTTGAACCTTGCTTCGGATACCCCAGAAACTGGGTCCAAACCACCCTCGTCAAGGATTCTTGTCACAGTACGATTCCAACATGGAAGCAGTGGGATATCAGAGCCTTTTGTCAGTTATGGCCAGCCACAATGAGAAAATTTCAGGTTGCTACATGCCAACTATTGCAGGGAGGAGGGCAAAGTTGCTCGGGTGAGGCTGTCAGTTGCTCTGTGGAGCCAGTCTATCTTCCAACCCCGGATTGGTTCGATGGTGACCTGGGCTCTTGCCACGGCTTTCTTTTCCAATGCTCATTAGTATTTGAACTCCAGCTGTCTCGGTTCCCTACGGAGCACAGAAAAGTGCTCTCTTCTGACTGGAGTAGCACTTGCTTGGGTCACCACACATTGGGAATGTAGTCAGAGGTTTGCTCGGAATTGGAGGAATTCACAGCTATCATGAAGAAGGCGTTTCATCAACCTACTGAAGCTGAGCCTCAGTCTGCCTGATGAAACTTCAACAGGGGGTGGGGGGGGGGGGGTGAGGAAGACAGTCAGAGGCCAACTAAGCAATCAAATTTCAGACCTTGCCCCAGGACAGTGGTTGGAATGGGGAGCCTTGGCCACTCTATACCGCCACAGATTCTGAGATGAACTGAAGGATTCCCTTGCACTGGGAGAGCCAGCAGAGAACTTAGTGGTTCTGGTTGACCAGTCCATCCGTCTTGATAATTGTCTGGCAGAGAGAAAGTGGGACCACTTCAGGAGATCGATGAGAGCCAGTCCGAGCATGGTCCCTACACATTGCTGTTCCACTCCCCAACCTCGGACCGTGACTGCTCAAGATCCAGTCGAACCCGTGCTGGTCAGTGGCACCGGACTCTCTGCCAATGAGAGGTCCCAGCGTTGGAGTTAGGGTTACTGCTTTTACTGCAGGTCACCTGTGGGTTGAATATCTGCTGCTGCAGCTACCTGGAGAACTGTTACAAACATCCAATGTTGAAGGACTGTGACAGTACCGGCCACTATGCCCAATCCCACATTCTGGTTTTATGCTGAAGGATGAGCTCACCTGGGGTGAGAACCTGAGGCAGGTGGAGGCTTTTGTGGACTCTGAGGCATAGGATAGTTTTCTGGATTTATAAACCACCTGCCAGTTTGACATACCACTGCCAGTCCTTGCCCCACAACTGTCTTGGATGGCCGACTATTAGGTTCCGGGCAGATCCAGCAACAGACTGTGGTTTTGCAGATGAGGATAGGAGATCATGTGGAAGGCATTAGTTTCTACATTATTGACTCTGCACTCATATCCCTGATCCTTGGCTACTCTTGGCTGTCCCAGCATAACCCATCCGTGGACTGGAGAGAGGGGAGAATCATTGCTTGGTCCAGTCATTGTAAAAGGGTTTGTTTGTGGCATGGTGTTCCAACACCCAGACTCTCCCATAACCAACAACCAGTAAGGGGGCAGCCTTCAGTGCAAGGAAACCTGAGACCTTCTGGAGATCTAGTCTAGTCCTCAAGATCGGAAAGGCCAGTTCCGGCCAATGGGACTGTACGAGTCCTGACTCTGTCTAGTCAGGATTCCACAGGAACTAGAGAGAGGGAATCTCTAGCTCAGGGGAGGCCGAAACAGATGCCCGAGCAGTCTGTGGCTATTGCCTCTAAGCTTAAGGAATCCAGCCATCAGGTCTCAAGGAAAAGAAAGACTCATTTATGCTAATCCCTGAAGCCTATTCCTGTGGGGCCCTCTGTAAATGCCTCGCTGCCATTGCTTGACAATACAGACAGGGATTAGGACTCTGGTTTGGCCACTGTTTCTATGAAAAAACTTTGTATACTTAGGGAGAGGATTCTGAGGTCTGTCGAATCATCCCTGCCATCTAAGAAGCCCAGGAGTCATCCTCAAGGAAGGACTGGAGAAGATAGCAACACCCAAACCAGTTGAAATCTCTTCCATCTATAATATTTTGAAAGAGGTCTTCAGTAAAGGAAAGGCCTTGACTCTTCCACCGCACCGACCCTATGATTGTGCTATAGACTTACTGCCAGGCACTTGTCCCCCACAGGGTCGATTGTACTCTCATGCCCAGAGAGAAGTGCAATGGAAGGTTATATAAAGGAAGCCTTTACCACGGGCTTCATTCGGCCCTCCTGCTCACCCACCAGTGCAGGTTTCTTCTTCCTAAAGAAAGATGGGAGCCTGTGACCATGCACTGATTACAGGGGATTAAACTGCGTAATAGCCAAGAATCACTACCCCCTTCCACTCATGAACATGGCTTTCGAGATGCTCCAAGGGGTGAGGGTATTCACAAAACTAGAGCTATGAAGTGCATACAGTCCGCTCCGTATTAGGGAAGGTGAAGAGTGGAAGACTGCATCAGGACACTATGAGTACTTGGTTATGCCTTTTGGCCTTGCGAATGCTCCATTCATTTTCCAAGCCTTATAAGTGACGTGCTCTCAGGTATGCCTTTGTCTACTTGGATGATATCATAAATCTTCACAAGGTCCATGGAGGAGCACGTCACTCATGTCAGGGACATGTTAAAGAGGCTTCTAGTGTGTGTCAAGCTGGAGGAGTCCGAGTTTCACATGACAACTGTTTCACTTTTGGGTTTCATTACCTCCGATGGCAATCTCAAGATGGACCCTGTCAAGACTCAGGCAGTCAGAGATTGGTCACCACCGTGCAGTATAAAACAAGTCCAATGATTCCTGGGGATTGCAAACTTCTACTGGAAGTCCATCAGAAACTTCAGCTCAGTGGTAGCTCCACTGACGGCCCTAATTAAGAAATCCACAGGCCCTTTTGGCTGGATGACTGAAGCAAAGGCTGTTTATACAGAGCTTAAACAGTGATGTACTGCAGTTCCCATCTTGGTTTCTCCTAACCCAGACCTTCCCTTCATTGTGGAGGTGAATGCCTCAGACATTGGAGTGGATGCCACCTTGTCACAACGATCACCTTCAGATGGTATACTGCACCCATGTGCATTCTTCTCCAGGCAGCTATCCCTGGCAAAGAGGAACTATGATATCAGGAATTGGGGATTTCTTGTAGTTACGTTAGCTTTGAAGCAATGGTGTCACTGGCTAGAGGGGGCTAAGAACCCTTTTATCATTTGGACTGACCACAAGAACCTGGCTTACATTCAGGAGCTAAGAGGCTGAATTCCAGGCAGGCCAGGTGAGCTTTGATTTCTAACCGGTTTGAATTCACCCTGACCTATCGACCAGAGTCGAAGATCCAGATGCCAGATATCCAGTCCTATCGGTTTGACAAAACAGAACGAGAGGAGCAGCCTGTCACAGTTTTGCCTCAAGCCAGGGTGATAGTGCCAATTCATTAGGGAATCAACTCTTGCCTACAAAGCTCAAGCACAGGGGGAAATTCCTGAGAATGGCTGGCTGCTCATCCCAAGTTCCATCCAGTCCCAGGTACTCAATGGAGAATGACCATACACATAGGGATTGCCAGGACCCTCAAGGTTATCGAGAGGAGGTATTGGTCGCCCAGAATGAAGAACAAGGTTCAGCAGTACGTGCAGGCATGCGAGGTGTGCACCTGGAACACAGAGCCCCAAACCCAACCTCAAGGGCTCCTCCACCCCAACCTGATCTGGAAAGACCGTGGGCACACACTTCTAGGGACTTTGGCACAGGTTTCCCGCCTCCAAGGGGAAGTCGGTCATCATGGTAGTTGTCGATTGGTTTTTGAAAGCTTATAAGTTCATTGCCTTGGAGAAGCTACCATCTGAGGTGGAGACAGCTGAGATTGTTCTGGACCAGGTCTTCAGGATCCATGGATTCCTGGTGGACATTATCATTATCGTGGTCCACAATTCTCAGCTCATTTCTGGAGGGTGTTCTGTTAACTGATAGGGGTAACAACAAGCCTTTCCTCTCTGGGTTTCACCCGCAGTCCAAAAGCCATACAATGCAGATCAACCAAGATTTAGAATGTACCCTGAGATGCCTGGCCTCAGATGAATGGTGTGACCATTTGATGTGGGCAGAGATCACCCACAACACCTTACAGCATTCAGCACAAGGGATGTTAATGTTCGAGTGCCACTTTAGTTATCTACTGCCTCTCTTTCTGGAACAAGAGGCCTAGGTTGGGGTCCCTGTGGCCAAAGATCTGATCCAATGCTGCAAGCAAAAATGGATTAGGACAAGACAGATTTTTGCTGGACTCTATCCAGAAAGCGGAGACAAAGGTGATCCAAAATAGAAGATAGGGACCTGCTTTACAGCCTGGGCAACAGGTCTGGCTGTCCATTCACAAATTGCCTCTTGAGTGGAATCTAGAAAGTTGGCGCCCAAGTTCACAGGAACCTTCAAAATCCTGAGGAGAGTAAACCTGGTGGCTTACACCTGGAGCTCCCCAGGACCCTAAAGATCAATCTCACCTTTCACATCTGTAAATTATAACCTGTCTGCACCAGCCCCTTAGCCCCGCCACCACCCAGGTTTATCGATGGGGAATAGGTCTGCACAGTGAGAAAACTTCTGGACTCGTGTACTGTTGGGCTGTTCGGCAATATCTCATGGACTGGGAAGGATTCAGACCTGAGGAGACGTGCTGGGTGCCAGAAAGAGACATCTTGGATCCGGCTGTCATCCATGATTACCATCAACACCCCTCCGAGCAGCCAGGGCCATCAGGAGTCACCCATAGAGGAGGGGATCCTGTTATGAGACACTCCCAACTGTGCCAGCTTCGGGGATTTAGACAAAATCTAACTCCCCAGAGTATGACTAGCTGGGTTCAGGGTGGTCCCGTTAATTGGTAATCATGATTTGGTAATCATAATTGAGTACTTAAGGAACACCTGAACTGTGGTTTAGTGTTCGATCAAAAGCCGAACAATGATATTGTCAAGCGTTTGTGCTCTGATCCAGTTTGGTACCATGTCTCAAACCTTGCTTCAGATACTCCAGTATTTGGGTCCAAACCATCCTCGTCAAGGACTCTCATTACAAAAGGCGGCAAATTGTGCAATTAAAAAAGATAATACAGAAAACATGATGCGTACAGTTCTTGAAAGTGAGTCTGCAGGTTGTGGGATCCGTTCAGAATTGTGGTGAGTGAAGTTATACATGCCAGTTCAGGAGCTGATCATTGTGGGGTTACAGCAGCAGGTCAGGCCACATCTGTGGGAAGAGAAATGAAGTTAATGCCTCGAGTTTTCATGAAAGAGTCTCTTGCCATAGGTACTGTTTGATCTGCTCAGTACTTCCAGCATTTTCTGTTTCGGATTTACATTTCCAACATCTGCATATTTATTCTTTTATTTTTCACATACTCTGAGCAGTTTAGTCTCTTTTTCTCAGGAAGAGGACATGTTTGCATTGAAGGCAGTGGGCTGATTAGAGTCAGATCCATATAGCACAGCAGAAGACTGACCAACTGGTCCACACCGACCAATACTCCTGTGAGGGGACATGTATCTCTAATACTATCACGGCAACTGTACCCTTCATCACTTGGAGGAAACTGCTTCACTTCAGTAGTGAATCACACAACAGAGGAACCCTGCCTCCATGACCACAGCAATATTGTATCACTCGGCTAAAGAACGTTGCACTGCATGACTGTGCACACACCAGAGGGGATCTGCATCATTCCAGAGCAACCATGCAGCTCAACAGCTGAATATAGCCCAATTGACAGAAGAATGCTACATCTACTCACTCTACCTTGCAAGACTTGGCGGAGGCAATTTGCATCAATCAGATAAAGAAACAGGCATCACTCATCAGGGGCAGCTTGTATCATTTGACCTGTTACGTGGAACCAGCAACAATAGATATGGAATGAAGTCAGGAAATTATGGAAAAACAATGAGATTTATTAACACTCATGCAGGAACATAGAAAATTGAACAAGCAACTAACTTAAACAGAAGTTAACAGCGCTATGCGTCTATAGATCCTAAACAGTTAAACTTAGAAACAATTCTTAACAAAGTCTTACTCAAGCACAGTTTTAGAATGGCAGTTCAAGAAGTTTCAGTGATTCATGGGGCAGTTAAGAGTAGAGACTTTTAAACTCAAAATGTGGCGGTTCTTGAAGAAATGGAGATTCAAAATACAGCGGAGAAGCGATCTTGGAGATACACAATTACAGCGGTCTTGCAGAGGTACACAAATACAGCAGAGAAGCGATCTTGCAGAGGCAAAGCAACAGTTACAGAAATTTACAGCAGCGCAAAGTTCCCTTCCCAAAGTCTACGGAGTTCTGAAACTGGGTAAACGAAGTAGCAGTAGCAGCCACTCCCAGCCATGATGTAATGTTCCGAAGAGTCCACAAAGAGCGAGATTTCACAACATAACTGATAAGAGCTGTCCCTTTCACTAGAATGGCCACCGCACAACACCCGAGACCATGCAGGGGTTAACCAGAAGTGGGTGCCACAGATCCAAGGATGGATTTCTCAAAATGTCAGTCACAATTCGTAATGCACTGTGTGCTGCCGACTAACCCACTCCTTTTGGGTTCATTGTAATCTTCACTCTCACTCTTTTCCCATTGACTCAATGACTCCTGTCCATGCTGACTGTGACTTCATCCAACACGACTGCCCCTTCTTCCAATGCAACTGCCCCAGAGCAATCAGCGTTGCTTTTATACACCGTTGGGATATGTCATCACGTGATGCTCACAGAAACAAAATCATGGATTCCCAGTAAATCACATGATGTCCCAGGAATTGAAACTAAGAGCTTCCAACAACACAAGACCATAGGTACGTCGTACTCAGTAAACAAAACTAAAATCACGTGGCACATTCAAGAATTGAAACTGTGGCCATGTAACACCTTCCCCCAAGGAGAGAAAATTTTGATCTATCAAGAGCAAAATTTTAATCACAATTTACAAAATATACAAATGTACAAAATCTACAAAATGTACAATACATATACTGTTATCATACAGCACACTACAAACCAATATTACAGAGGTGCATACAAATATCAAATTTCACTCCAAAAAGAAATTGCATTGCAAATTCAACATCTGGAAAGACAGTCAGCAATTACATTATCTTTACCTTTAATGTGAGTAATTAAGAGATCCTGTAAAATTAAACCCTGTTGTTGAATTGGAGTTTAATTAACCATTTTCCCAAATCATGTTCTGACTTACATTATAATCAAGATAGGTCACAGTGGCCTGGCCAAATTCATTTTAGCCAAGTTAATAGTTAGGTTGGCTTCTGAAAGCCTTTCAAGCAGCTTTTCCACTGCAGAGATGTGTGCTTCCCAAGTGTCAATCACTGTGACTAAAACATCAATATAGTCATCTGTGTGTTTTAACCCTTGGATTATGGAATTAATCATTCTCTGGAAGGTTCCTGGAGCATTCTTCATTCCAAATGGCAAACATTGTATTCATACAACCCAGATGGTGTTACAAATGCAGAGATTTCTCTATCTTTATCTGTTAGTGGAACACACCAATACCCTTTCAACAGATCAATCTTTGTAAGGAACTTAGATTTTCCCACCTTTTCCACACAATCATCCACTCTAGGGATTGGATATGCATCTGTATTTGTTACAGCATTCACATTCTGGTAATCAGTACAAAACTGAATACTACCATCTGGTTTGGGTACCATGACACAAGATGAACTCCAATCCAAAGTAGAGGGTCTAATAATATTATGCTCTAACATATATTCAATTTCTTGTTTAGCACTTCTACATTTTTCCATGTCCATTCAATATGGATGTTGTTTTATGGGATTGGCATTTCCAACATCTACAGCATGTGAGATTACTGTGGTTCTTTTTGGAATGTCAGGAAATAAATCTCTAAATTTCAGAATTGAAAATACACGCGGACTAAGATGTTAACTGTCCTGTGCTATCAACAGTGGGATCATCAGTTGATCTGCCACCTGTCTTCAGGAGCTTATGATCAAGACTCCCTCAAGGTGGTGGGCCGGCAGTGCTAAAGCACCACCTCCCACTGATGAGCTTAACAACTTGGCATCTGCCTCTATCAGAGTTGTTGATCGCTTCTATCCAACAGGTATCTATGCAGCTACTTAAGAGTTTACAAAAGATGGATACACTGTCCGACTATCTGTCCCTCTGGACGTACTTAGTTCACACCCATGATGATCCTGTCTCTGCTGCCTCAGCTACAGCCCTGCTGGTTGACTTGACCTCTCTTCTAGTAAAGCCAAGGTCACGCAGCCACTTCTGGAAAGTGAACACAATAAAGCCACAGCACCCTACTTCGAATGGATAGCATGAGACCTTCCACCCTCTGTCTCTGCACTCTGATCTTAATTCTGCATACTTGTTTAACTTGCGCTCATGGGCTTCATCAATGTTGTCTTCCCAGGGGACTGTGAGTTCACCAATAACCACTTCTCTACTGGTGTCAGACCAGATGATTATATCTGGACGCAATGTAGTAAAAACTATTTGGTCTGGGAAACTGCCTTTCCCATCCAGGTCGGCCTTGACACACCAATCATTGGCTGACACACCATAATTAACTGCTTCATTTGCTGCCTCTGCTGTGGCTGCAAATGAGCCAATTTCTCATCAATATTTTCCAAAATTGTCAAGTTTGCTAGTCTGGCAGAAATAATGTTTGGCTTAAAATAGGTCTCCAGCTGGATCAGCTACCAAGTTCCCAGGGAGGTCAGACTCATTGTTATTGACAATAGACACCACGGCAGGCTGTTTTTTCATAATATTGTTTTAACATGTTCACATGACAAAGCTGCGTTGGCCTTTGTCGATCAGGTATTTTAACTGTATAGTCTACATTATTAACTTTAGATATAACCTCGTAAGAACCATGACATTTAGCTTGTAAAGGGTTCTTTTGCACTGTGAAAAGAACCAACACCTTCTCTCCTGGCTTAAATGACCTCATTCTAGCTTCTTTGTCATACCAAGTTTTCATCCTTTCCTGAGCAAATTTTAAATTTTCCTTTGTTAAACTGCAAGCTTTTTGCAATCTTTCCTTAAATTTTAAGGCATAATCCAGCAAATTAATATGTAGTTCTTTGTTAACCCACTGTTCTTTTAACAATGCCAAAGGTGCTCGGACCCAGTGCCCAAATACAAGTTCAAATGGGCTAAAGCCTAGGGACTCCTGCACTGACTCTCTAACTGCAAACAAAAGCAAATATACTCCCTCATCCCATCATTTTCATTTTCAAAACAGAATGTCCTAATCATGGTTTTGAGGGTAGAATGGAACTTTTCTAAGGCCCCTTGTGATTCTGGATGGTACGCCGACGATGTAATCTGTTTGGTTCCCAGTTTATAAACTACCTGCTGAAATAATCCAGACATAAAGTTGCTTCCTTGAACACACTGGGTCTCTTTAGGCAAACCAACTAAAGTAAAAAACTTTATGAGAGGCTTCAACACAGTTTTAGCTTTTATATTTCTGAGATGTATGGCTTCTGGGAACCTAGATGCTGTGCACATGATGGTTAGCAAATATTGATGGCGAGCTTTAGTCTTTGGCAATGGGCCAACACAATCTACAATAACTTTAGAAAACAGTTCACCAAATGCAGGAAGAGGTTACAGTGGGGCCACTGGGGTGACTTGATTAGGTTTACCCACAACCTGACAAGTTTGGCAAAATGTCACCACATCTTTCCTCAACCCAGGCCAGAAGACAGTTTTATTCACACCAACACGAGTGAATCTGCAGATGCTGGAAATAAATAAAAGCACAAAATGGCCATTTATACACTGGGGAGACCCGCCGCAGACTGGGAGACCATTTCACGGAACACCGGCACTTAGTCCCCCAGCTGTGGCCACACACTTCAATTCCACAGACCACTCCCACTCCGATATGTCTGTCCATGGCCTCCTCTACCGTCAAGATGAGGCCACACGCAGGTCGATGGAGCAATACCTTATCTCCCGCCTAGGTAGCCTCCTACCTGCCGGAATGAACATTCAACTCACAGACCTCCGTTGATACCCCTGCCCCCCCCCCCTTACCCCATCCCTATCTATAATTTTAGTCTGGTTCTCTTTCTCTCTCTTTTTTCCCCCATCACTATAATCTCCCCCCAGCCCTACCTTTCTTTCTCTTTTATTTCCCATAATTCTCCAATTTCCCCTAGCCCATTTCCCTTCAGCCTATCACTTCCCAGCTCACTACTTCATCCCTCCCCCCACTTCTTATCCCCCCTTGACCATCCCATGTTACTTCACTCCTGATGAAGGGTTTCGGCCCAAAACGTCGTCACTACCTCTTCCCATAAATGCTGTCTGGCCTGCTGAGTTCTGCCAGCATTTTGTGTTTTTATTTATTCACACCAAGGTGACCATCTAAAGGCATTCTAAAAAAATCTCATTCCTATAGATTCTGCCTGGTGAACAACTGCCCAATCCTCACTTGCAGGAATCTCAGGTGGTCTCAACTACATCATTAAAGCTCCACTCTTGAAATAATACCCTACTGGCACCTTTGCAATCTCATTATCTGGGTGAGCTTGTTCTCGTAAGGTGGCAATTTCAGGATCTCTGCTCTGCTCCACTATAAGCTCCTTCCGAGATAGAGACAAAACTGTATTATCAGACTTATTGCAAGGACCTTGCTCAAACAATGAAGGTAGGAAAGTTACTGACAAGTCATCAAAATCTGAGTCCTGATTTGAACTATCATTGGCAGCTGAACCATGCTGCACCGAATCATCTGAATTGGCAGACGTTTTGGCCATAGCTCGGCTTACCGCACAGGAGGGATAAATGCTAGAATCCATCTTTGGGTGATGGGCTTAGTTGTCAGCTGCACTGCAGGAACAACTTTTCCACCTGCTAGGTCATTCCCTAACAATAAAGAACCCCCCCCCCCCACCGGTAAACTGGGTCTTAGTCCTATTGTAACAAGTCCTGAAACCAACCCTGACTCCAAATTTATTCTGTGCAGAGGTACTAACATAACATCGCCCCCAATACCACAGATAAGATTTACCTTACCAGTGTCAGTCTCGTCACTAAACTTTAGAACACTGTCTAACATAAGTGACTGAGAAGCCCCAGTATCCCGAAGAATCTTTACTGATACTGGGGTACCAATCCCTCTGACACAAAAGGAGCAAATTCCTCTCTGACTAGGTCAGACATCTCAGTCAGGGGCTGAGCTTCATTTGAAGCACCCAAACCCTGTGGGTTTATGGGCATCTCAAAGTGTTGCACACAGACATCTGGAATTGCCTCCTTTTCCTTCTTCTTCAGATGGAAACAGTTACAAATAACATATCCAGATTTCCTACAATAGTGACAAATAGAACCAAATGTTTTCCCTTCACTTGCTTCCCTTCATCCTTACCTTTTTCACTAGTCTCCAATTTAATTTCTGGTTTACCCTGACTATCCATGTTATTTTTTTGGAAAAGTTTACTCAGGGTAAACTTAACTCTGTGGATTAGGGCAAACTCATCTGCCAATTTAGTAGACTCTTGTAATGTGGTAGTGTCCTTCTCATCCAAATATGCCTTTATGTCACTAGGATGCACCTTTTAAATTCCTCAATTAGAACCAACTCTTTTAAGTTGTCAAAATCATCATCCACATTTTTAGATGTGCACCATCTCTCAAAACACACATATTTGTCATAGGCAAATTCTACATAAGTCTGGTTCACAGATTTCTTTAGATTTCTAAACCTTAGTCTATAAGCTTCCAGAACCAGCTCAAGTATAACCTGCTTCACAACATCATAATCAGCTGCCTGTTCAACTGATAAAGATGTTAAAAACTTGTTGTGTTTTAACCTTAATTACACTTTGTATAAGGATTAGCCATCTATCTTTCAGCCAGTTGGAACTCTTAGCAACTTTTTCAAAATGCTGGAAGTACTTATCAACTTCTGACTCATTAAACGGAAGAACCAATACTGGAAATTTACTGGAAACTTCTCTAACGCCTCCTTATCAAACACCTCCATAGCTATATAGTGCTCAACTATCTTCCTCTAAATCACTGGCTTTTTCGTGGCTGTTGTTATCCCTGTAAGTTTCAACTGTTTAGCAATTTCCAGTTTTTCACTTTTCCTAATGCCCCAGGGGTTGGTGTTTCCAGAAAATTTCCAATATCCACTGCTGCTGAAATCCACACATAAACCAATCAAACAAAAAGAATCGGGTATTTCCCTTACCCAGTCAGATCAATAATTAACCAATTAGCTCCAAGTTGTTCTGATCCTGAACGAGCCCCCACTTTTATGTTATGTGGAACCAGCAACAATAGATATGGAATGAATGTGGGAAATTATGGGAAAACAGTGAAATTTATTAACAGTCACAGAGGAACATAGAAAATTAAACAAACGACTAACTTAAACAGAAGTTAACAGCACTATGCATCAATAGCTCCTAAACAGTTAAACTTAGAAACAATTCTTAACAAAGTCTTACTCAAGCACAGTTTTAGAATGGCAGTTCAAGAAGTTTCAGCGATTCACGGGGTAGTTGAGAGGAGAGACTTTTAAACTCAAAATGTGAAGAAGCGATTCTTGAAGGAACAGAGATTCAAAACACAGCGGAGAAGCGATCTTGGAGATACACAATTACAGCGGTCTTGCAGAGGCACACAAATACAGCGGAGAAGCAATCTTGGAGATGCAAAACAACAGTTACATAAGTTTACAGCAGCGCAAAGCACCTTTCCCGTAGTCCACGGAGTTCGGACACTGGGTAAACGAAGTAGCAGTAGCAGCCACTCCCAGCCATGATGTAATGTTCCAAAGAATCCTCAAAGAGCGAGATTTCACAATGTAACTGACAAGGGCTGTCCCTTTCGCCGGAATGGCCATCGCACAACACCCGACACCATGCAGGGGTTAACCAAAATTGGGTGCCACAAATCCAGATATGGATTTCTCAAAATGTCAGTCATAATTCAAAATGCACAGTGTGCTGCCAACTAACCCACTCCTTTTGGGTTCACTGCAATCTTCACTCTCACTCTTTTCCCATTGACTCAATGACTCCTGTCCATGCTGACTGTGACTTCTTCCAACACGACTGCCCCAGAGCAATCGGTGTTGCTCTTATATACTGTTGGGATATGTCATCATGTGACGCTCACAGAAAACTGAATCATGGATCCCCAGCAAATCACGTGACATCCCAGGAATTGAAACTAAGAGCTTCCAACAACACAAGACCATAGGCACGTCATACTCAGTAAACAAAACTAAAATTACATGACACTTACAAGAATCGAAACTGTGGCCATGTAACAGACCAAAGAGCTTTGCTTTTCTCCAGTCTATGCCACTCACGAAGGGAAGCATTACTCAGTAATGGAACCCTGCACCTTTGCAGAGGTACTTTGCATCGCTCAAGGGAGGAATTGTGCAACAGTCCACTAGAAACCTGAATCGCAGAAAGTCCTCATCAAACCAGAGAAATTGGGATCATTTGATCATGTAGCAGAGAGTCATTTGACACCCCATGGAAGAAACCTGCATCATCAGTCAACAGAGAAAAATTGGGACCATTCACATCTGCAGAATTCAGCAGAGGAATATTGTCTCATTCAGCCAAGAGACTCTGAGGAGGAACCTTGTGCCACTCAGCAGGGGGTGCTTAACTTGTCATAGGAGAACACTGTGGCACCCAGCAGAGGAAAGGAGCATTACATGATGTGCAAAACCTGCAGAAGATCCCTACCATTGGAGGAACATGGCACTGCACAGAGGAACACTGCATTAGTTGGCAAAGGAAATGTCCAGCAAAGAGTCCTGGGACACACACAGTGTTACTGCATTATTCAGCAAAGGAATAATACAGTAATCCAGAGGATTCCTACATCATTCCAGAGAATACCTACATCAGCCAGCTGGGGAAACTTGTACTACTCAATGGATGAATCCTATCGAAATTGACAAATGAATCCTGCAGAGCTTGGCAGGGAAACACTGGATCATATGGAAATTGTGGTGTGTGACTTGACAGTGGAATTCTTCATCATGTGACAGAGGAACCAGGCACCACATGGCAGGGGAACCCTGCATCAATTGAACAACAGCCCTGCATCCCACTGCAGGAAGCTTGCATCACAGAGATGATTGTTAAGGAGACCTACAACATTTGATCAAGGGATGATGCATCACCTGAGAGAAAAACTGTTTAATTCTGGTTAAACCACACATAATGTTGGAGGAAACCTGTATCTCTCAACAGAGGACCTGAGCATTATGTGGTAAAGGAACTGTGCAACTCTTGACAGAGGCACCTATGCATCAGCATTGGAAATTAGTCACCTGACAGAGAGAGCCTGCATCACTCGGAGTCCAGCACTGAACACAGAAGCGAGCCCTGCATCATTTGATGATGGAAACTTGAACCAGTCAGCAGAGGAAACATGCATAGCTTAACAGGTACAAGCCTGTGTTAATTGACAGAGGAGCCCTGGAACACTGCAAAGGGGCCATGCAACATTTGACAAAGGAGATGGGCATCATTAAGAGGAACTTCGTATTATTTGGTGACAGAACCCTGTATCACTCCCATGGCACTTGGATGTGAGACCCGGCATGGTTCCACAGAGGAACACTGGAGCCCTGCACCATTACATACTCTGTGAAGTGTTGCACAACCTCTCTCCTAAATGATGCATAGTTTCACTGCCGAGTGACGCAGGGCTACTCTGTGAAATGACATAAGTTCCTCTGTCAATTGACTTAGAGTTCCTGTGTCTAATATGGGGTTCTGTCAAGTGGCAGGGGTTCTCTTTTAATTAATGTAAGTATCCTTTGCAGAATGTTGCACAATTCCTTTGTAGATAGATAGATAGATACTTTATTCATCCCCATGGGGAAATTCAACATTTTTTCCAATGTCCCATACACTTATTGTAGCAAAACTAATTACATACAATACTTAACTCAGTATAAATATGATATGCATCTAAAATCACCCTCTCAAATAACTTTTTAAAAAGTTTTTAAATAGTTTACTAAAATACATTGAATGGTAACTTAGGCTCAGTCCTAACCCCGGCACTTTAACATATCTTACCCCTGGCGGTTGAATTGTAAAGCCGAATGGCATTGGGGAGTATTGATCTCTTCATCCTGACTGAGGAGCATTGCATCGATAGCAACCTGCCGCTGAAGCTGCTTCTCTGTCTCTGGATGGTGCTATGCAGTGGATGTTCAGGGTTTTCCATGATTGACCGTAGCCTACTCAGCGCCCTTCGCTCTGCCACCGATGTCATACTCTCCAGTTCTGTGCCCACGACAGAGCCCGCCTTCCTTACCAGCTTATTAAGACGTGAGGCGTCCCTCTTCTTAATGCTGCCTCCCCAACACGCCACCACAAAGAAGAGGGCGCTCTCCACAACTGACCTATAGAACATCTTCAGCATCTCACTACAAACATTGAATGACGCCAACCTTCTAAGGAAGTACAGTCGACTCTGTGCCTTCCTGCACAAGGCATCTGTGTTGGCAGTCCAGTCTAGCTTCTCGTCTAACTGCACTCCCAGATACTTGTAGGTCTTAACCTGCTCCACACATTCTCCATTAATGATCACTGGCTCCATATGAGGCCTAGATCTCCTAAAGTCCACCACCATCTCCTTGGTCTTGGTGATATTGAGACGCAGGTAATTTGAGTTGCACCATATCACAAAGTCCTGTATCAGTTTCCTATACTCTTCCTCCTGTCCATTCCTGACACACCCCACTATGGCCGTGTCATCAGCGAACTTCTGCACATGGCAGGACTCCGAGTTATATTGGAAGTCTGATGTGTACAGGGTGAACAGGACCGGAGAGAGCACGGTCCCCTGCGGCGCTCCTGTGCTGCTGACCACCGTGTCAGACCTACAGTCTCCCAACCGCACATACTGAGGTCTATCTGCCAAGTAGTCCACTATCCAAGCCACCATGTGAGAGTCTACTCCCATCTCCGTTAGTTTGTGTCTTAAGATCCTGGGCTGGATGATGTTAAAGGCACTAGAGAAGTCCAGGAATGTAATCCTCACAGCACCACTGACCCCATCCAGGTGAAAGAGGGATTTGTGCAGCAAATACGTGATAGCATCCTCCACTCCCACCTTCTCCTGATACGCAAACTGAAGAGGATCCCGGGCATGCCTGGTTTGTGGCCTCAGATTCTGTATTATCAGCCGCTCCATGGTCTTCATCACGTGCGACGTCAAGGCAACAGGTCTAAAGTCATTCAACTCCTTTGGTTGTGGTTTCTTCGGTACCGGGACAATACAGGATGTTTTCCACTGTCTGGGTACTCTTCTCTTCTCCAGGCTCATGTTGAAGATGCACTGTAGGGGTTCTCCCAGCTCAGTCGCACAGGCCCTCAGTAATCGTGGGGATACTCCATCCGGTCCAGCCGCCTTGCTGGTACTAATCTTCCTCAGTTGACCTTTCACCTGTGCAGCCGTAAACCCGGGCGTGGGCAAGGTCTCCTGTGAGTGGCTATTTTCCTGCAAGGGAAGTGAGAGGGAGGACGAGTAGAAAGACAAGTCTGGTGTGGAGTTCTGCGGTGAGGATGAGATTGTGCTATCGAACCTATTGAAGAAGTTATTCAGCTGGTTCGCTTTCTCCACATCTCCACTTATGTTTGCCCCCCGCTTTGCACCGCATCCGGTGATGATCTTCATCCCATCCCACACCTCCTTCATGCTTTTGTTCTGCAGCTTTTGTTCTAGCTTCCTCCTATACTGCTCCTGTATATACTGCTCCTTTATTGTAAGGTAAATATTCAGTGCTTCTCTGTGAGATGAAAGCTTCCTTGGCCAACTGTTGTAGGTATCCTCTAGTGATCCTTTGCCAAGTGGTCCAGGTCCCCTTTACTGATTCATGTTGTGTTCCTCTGCCACGTGATGCATGTCTCCTGTGAATTGATGCAGGTTTTCCTCTCGTCTATAGAACACAGGACAAGAACAGGCCCTTCGGCCCACAGTATCCCTTCCTACCATGACGTCAATTTAAATTAACCCCATCTGACTCTGCGTGGTCCAGAGAAATTAGATTTATTATCACTGACTTCAATACAAAGACATAAAATTACTATAAATCAAGGAAATAGATAGAGTTAAAAAAAAGGAATAATATAATGTTCATGGGTTTATGGACCATTCAGAAATCAGATGGCAGAGAAGAGGAAGCTGTTTCTAAATGATTGAGTGTGTGCCTTCAGGGTCTTGTACCTCCTCTCTGATGGTAGTAGCAAGAAGAGGGCATGCCCCAAATGGTGAGGGTCCATAGTGATGAATGCTGCCTTCTTGAGGCAACAATTGCAGAGAGTTGCTGACACTGCTCAATGCATCATGGAAAACAACCTACTCTCCATGAACCCAAAGTAAAGCAGCCAGCACAATCAAAAACCCCACCTCTCTTCTTCTCACTTCCATAGGGCAGAAACCTGAAAGCATCTGCCATAAGGCTCAAGGATAGCTTCAACCTCACTGTTATAAGGCTATTGAATAATTAGGTAGGTTGATAAGTTGGACTCTTGGCCTCACCATCTACCTTGTATGATCTTGCACCTTATTGTTTATCCGCACTGCACTTTCTCTGTAGCTGTTACACTTTATTCTGTATTATTATTGTTTTGCCTTGTTCTACGGCAACACACTGTGTGATGATTTGATCTGTATGAACAGTATGCAAGACCAGCTTTTCACTGTATCTTGGTACATGTGACAATAATAAACCAATTCTAATAGACCTCTTGAAGAAGTTTTCAATGTAACACAATTCCAGTGGCAGCTGTAAAATTGAGATTTGATACGTGCCACAGTCTGTAAGGAGTAAGAGTCCCCGTGACTGCACAGGTTTCCTCTGGATGCTTCAGTTTCCTCCCACATTCCAGCCCACGGTTAGAGTTAGTAAGTAGTGAGAATGCTATATTGGCACCAGAAGTGTGGCAACACTTGTGGGTTGCCCAGCACAATCCTTGCTGAGTTGATTTGATACAAAGGACACATTTTACTGTTTGCTTCAATGTACTTGTGACAAATAAAGCTAATCTCTGAAAAAGTCTTTAAAATTTATACTGGGGAAGATTGTGCCCATGGAAGATGTAGCTAAGTCTACAGCTCTCACCGTTCCCTCAAGAGAGTCAGCCAGCTCTACCATGTTTCTGTTTAAATGTTCATGTGTCTAAATACCTCTGTCATTACTATCATATCTGCTTCTGTCATCTCCTCTGGCAACAGTTTCCAAGCATCTACCACACTGTGTGTAAAAATCTTGCCTTTAATTCTCCTTTAAACTTTCCACTTTGCCTTAAAGCAATGCCCTCTAGTATTTGAGTTTTCTATTCTCAAAAAAGCACTCTTAATACCTACTCTATCTATGCAACTCATAATTTTATAGGCTTGTAACAGGTCACCCAAAGTTCTAAAGAAAACTATCCAAATTTGTTCGACCTCTCTAATCCAGCTGGCATGCAGGATTTCTCTGCCTTCTCCAAATCCTGCAAATCCTGGGAAATGAACCTGGTCAGGTGTCAGATCTCTCAGTGGGAGAGCATTTGGAGATAGTGATCATAATTCTGTCCCCTTTACAATAGCATTGGAGACAGATAGGAACAGACAAGTTAGAAAAGCATTTAAAAGAAGTAAGGGGAATTATGAGGCTATCAGGCAGGAAGTTGGAGGCAAAGAAGATGTGTGGGAGCTTTTGGAAAGCATCAAGTTGGATAAGACGCCAGGACGGACAAAATGTACCCCAGGCTACAGTGGGAGGCGAGAGAGGAGATTGCTGAGTCTCTGGCAATGATCTTGGCATCATCAATGGGGACGGGAGAGGTTCCGGAGGATTGAAGGGCTGTGGATGTTGTTTCTTTATTCAAGAAAGGGAGTAGAGATAGCCCAAGAAATTATGGACCAGTGAGTCTTACCTCAGTGGTTGGTAAGTTGATGGAGAAGATCCTGAGAGGCAGGATTTATGAACATTTGGAGAGGTATAATATGATTAGGAATAGTCTGGCTTTGTAAAGGGCAGGTCGTGCCTTATGAGCCTGACTGAATTTTTTGAGGATGTGACTAAACAGATTGATGAAGGAAGAGCAGTAGATGTAGTGTATATGGATTTCAGCAAGGCATTTGATAAGGTACCCCATGCAAGGCTTACTGAGAAAATAAGGAGGCATGGAATCCAAGGGGACATTGCTTTGTGGATCTAGGACTGGCTTGCCCACAGAAGGCAAAGAGTGGTTGTACACAAAATACAAAAGCAACACTTCACCTGCGAGTCTGCTGGAGTTGTCTATTGCATCCGGTGCTGCCTCCTCTACATCGGCGAGACCCGACGCAGATTGGAGGACCGCTTCATCAAGCACCTATGCTCCGTCCGTCACAATAGACAGGACCTCCCGGTTGCCACCCACTTCAACTCTGCCTCTCATTCCCATCTAGATATGTCTATACATGGCCTCCTTTACTGCCATGATGAGGCCAAACTCAGGTTGGAGGAGCAACACCTCATGTACCATCTGGGTAGCCTCCAGCCTGGTGGTATGAACATCGAATTCTCCAATTTCCGGTAATTCCCTCCTCCTCCTCCTTCCCCTATCCCAGGTCGTTCTCTGCCTCTCTCCCCTTTCAACTTTCTGCTTCTTTATCTCTACAGTTCTTTCATGCTTATCCCCTCCCCTCCCCCCTTTATCTTTCCTCTGATTGGTTTTCCACCTGGCGCCTCTAGGCCCTACCCCCTCCCCTATCTCTATTACTGGGCTTCGGCCCTCTCTTCCCCTCCCCCCCCCCCCCCCCATTCCTGATGAAGGGTCTCGGCCTGAAACGTTGGCTACTCTTTTCTCATGGATGCTACTTGGCCTGCTGAGTTCTTCCAGCATTGTGTATGTATTGTAAAGAGTGGTTGTAGACAGGTCATATTCTGCATGGAGGTCAGTCACCAGTAGAGTGCCTCAGGGATCTGTTCTGGGACTCTTACTCTTCGTGATTTTTATAAATGACCTGGATGAGGAAATGGAGGGATGGGTTAGTAAGTTTGCTGATAACACAAAAGTTGGAGGTGTTGTGGATAGTGTGGAGGGCTGTCAGAGATTACAGCAGGACATTGATAAGATGCAAAACTGGTCTGAGATGTGGCAGATGGAGTTCAACCCAGATAAGTGCGAAGTGGTTCATTTTGGTAGGTCAAATATGATGGCAGCATATAGTATTAATGGTAAGACTCTTGGTAGTATGGAGGATCAGAGGGATCTTGGGGTCTGAGTCCATAGGATGCTCAAAGCAGCTGTGCAGGTTGACTCTGTGGTTAAGAAGGCGTATGGTGTATTGGCCTTCATCAATCATGGAAATGAATTTAGGAGCCAAGAGGTAATGTTGCAGCTATATAGGACCCTGGTCAGACCCCACTTGGAGTACTGTGCTCAGTTCTGGTTGCCACACTACAGGAAGGATGTGGAAGCCATAGAAAGGGTGCAGAGGAGATTTACAAGGATGTTGCCTGGATTGGGGAACATACCTTATGAGAATAGGTTGAGTGAACACAGCTTCTTCTCCTTCGAGCAGAGGAGGATGAGAGGTGACCTGATAGAAGTGTATAAGATGATGAGAGGCATTGATTGTGTGGATAGTCAGAGGCTTTTTCCAGGGCTGAAATGGTTGCCACAAGAGGACACAAGTTTAAGGTGCTGGGGAGTAGGTACAGAGGAGATGTCAGGGGTACATTTTTTACTCAGAGAGTGGTGAGTGCGTGGAATGGGTTTCCGGTACTGCTGGTGGAGGCAGATACGATAGGGTCTTTTAAGAGGCTTTTAGATAGGTATGTGGAGCTTAGTAAAATAGAGGGCTATAGGTAAGCCTAGTAATTTCTGAGGTAAGGACATGTTCGGCACAATTTTGTGGGCCAAAGGGCCTGTATTGTGCTGTAGGTTTTCTATGTTTCCATCCTTCTGCTAATATTGCAGAATGGCACAAAATACTCTAAATGCAGCTCAGCTAAAGTTTTATACAGCTGTAATGTCCTCTTGACTTCTTTGCTCAACACCCAACTGATGAAGGCAAGTACATCATTTTGCTGTTTTATCATCCTACCTATCTGTGTAGACAGGTATATCCTTGCTCCTAAAGGTCTTACCTTTCACTGTATACTTTCCTCCTACATTTGACCTCCCAAAGTGAAACATATTACTCTTTAACTCCATCTGCCATTTCACTGACCATACTGCCCACTGAATCCTTTGACATCTTCCCTCACTACCCACAACTCCATCAATCTTTGTGTCATCTACAAATTTACTAATCAGCTCTCCTACATTTCTATCCAGATCATACAGAAAAGAGGTCCTTGCATGGACCTCCAGCCAGAATAACACCCGTTCATCACTACCCATGGTCTTCCATGATCAAATCAATTCTGAATCCAGTCATTATCACTTGACCAATGATCCCTGCATTACTTCACAGAGGATTGCTGTATCACTCCTCAATAACCTCACATCACTCAGAAGTGAGGGATATGAATGAAAGAGTCATTGTCAGCCTGGTAGCTTTTAACCAAAGGCTCGGACTTGAGTTGGGTTCAGAAAGTGTTCAGGGGAATATCGTTATGTTTTGTAACTCCAAAAACTAATCTAAAGAAAAACTCAGGACCCCAGGGATAATGTGTGTACACACCAGCCTTACACACCTGGAGAAGAAGGATGCTTATGTGAGAATGCTGGTCTTGGACCGCTGTTCAGCATTCAACACCATAATTCCCTCCAGGCTTGACAAGAAGCTCAGAGACCTTGGCCTTCACCCTGCCTTGTGCAGCTGGATCCTGGACTTCTTGTCAGATCACCATCAGGTGGTT